>NC_043965.1:6290176-6403693 GCF_902148855.1 Sphaeramia orbicularis | reverse complement strand
ATAAAATAAGCAACAAAATTAACAGAAACAGCCATAGTGGTCAATAAAGTGAACAAGATTGATTCAATGAAATAAAAAATTTACAAAAAAATAAATAATGTAAAAAAAAATAAGCCAAAAAAAGCCTAAAATGAAGTAAAAAAAGAATAAAAATTGAACAAAAATCAATAATAAATCAACAAAATAATAAATAACTTGAACAATATAAGCTTGACGTTTATATATTAACAATATAATAATTAAACAAATATACATAAATAAGTGTGCGAAAATATTGTTGTGTTAAAAAATGTACATGTATTGCAATTCATGATGTTGTTTTTTAAATATTTTTTGCCAGAGGAGACTACTTCTGAAATTTCCCCTTGTTGGACTAATAAAGGCTATTTATCTTATCTTATCTTATCTATCTTATCTTATCTTATCTTATCTTATCTTATTTGTCTTATTATTGTTTATTTTATCATATCTTATTTTATTTATCTTATCTTACTTTGACTTATTTTATTTTATCTTATTTATTTTTCTTATCGTATTTTGTCTTATCTTATTTTGTCTTGTTTTATTTTATCTTATTTTATTTTATCGTATCTTATTTTATCTGATCGTATTTTGTCTTATTTTATTTTATCTTATCTTATTTTATCTTATCTTATTTTGTATTATTTTATCTTATTTTATCTTATCTTGTTTAATCTTATTTTATCTTATCCATATTTTATTTATCTTATTTTAGCTTATCTTATTTTATCTTAGCCTATCTCATTTTATATCTTATTTTATTTTATTTTATTATCTTATCTTATCTTATCTTATTTTGTCTTATTTTATTTTATCTTGTTTAATCTTATTTTATATTATCCATATTTTATTTATTATCTTATTTTGTTTTATCTTACCATATCTTATCTTGTTTCATCTATATTATCTTATCTTATCTTATCTTATCTTATCTATCTTATCTTATCTTATCTTATCTTACCATATTTTATCTTATCTTATTTTGTTTTTTATTTTATTTATCTTATTTTATCTTTTCTTATCTTATCTTCTTATCTTATCTTATCTTATCTATTTATCTTATCTATCTTTTTTATTTTATTTTATCTTATTTATCTTTTCTATCTTATCTTATTATTTATCTTATCTTATCTTATCTTATCTTATCTTATCTTATCTTATCTTATCCCTTACTTCTATTAAACTTGTCTTTTTGTCTGAGTTTCGTCTGTCGATTTCCCATCAGAAATGAGTAAAAAATGTTGTTGTTACCAGAACATCAGATTTAATTGTTAACATTTGTGTGTGAATGTGTCTGTCAGGGTCACCCAGCTGCTGGAGAGGATCAGCGAGGTGGTGGAACAGAACCGGCTGTTCACCTCGGACCGACCCGGTTTGGGCAAAGAGCTGGAGAACCTGCAGCAGCACCTGGAGAGTCTGAGCTCCGCCCCTTTACCTGCAGACCACGACTTCAACAGCAGCCAAGGTCTGACACAGCTCACATTCACCACTGTCTGGAGAGAGTTTGGACGGGGGGGGGGGGGGGGGGGGGTTCTTTTTTCCGTCAGAGTATGTGCAGAGTTTTGCTGAAGATGCAGATAAATAAAGCCAGAGGCCAATTAGATTAGAGTAGATTAGATTAGGGGAGGGGAGAACTGGCCTGGTTTCCCTCCATAAAAAAAACAACACCAAAGCACACCTCTAAGCTGTTCCAAAGCTGACTGACAAAACACCTTGAATCTCACTTTATAATTTAGTAACAGGTGTACAGCGGGGGTGTCAGACGCATTTTCTTTCAGGTTCCAACATTTAGCCCAATTTGATCTGAAGTGAGTCGGACCAGTAAAATAATAGCATGATAACCTTAAAATAATGACAAATCCTAATTTTTCTGTTTGTTTTAGTGCAAAAAAATACTTTAAATAAGAAAATATTGACATTTACAAGCTATCCAAACAAAGAAGATGTGAATAACCTGAAAAAGCTGAAATTTCTTAAGAAAAATAAGTGTAATTTTAACAATATTATGCCTCAACTTATCATTTATCGGCTAAAATTTGCTTAGAGGTCTTATTTATGTCTTTGTGCATAAGAAATCAATCTAAGTGAATCCCCAAAGGAACTTTGTGTTGGTAAATGCAAGTTATGCAAATTTACAGGATTTCAGTTCTGTTCAACATGTTGATGCTCATATGAACTATGTTTTCAGCTCAAAAATGTCCAATTTCATCACAATTAATGCTATATTTTCATGTCACAAATGGTCAAGTTATATTTGAACTGAATTTACCTGAAAAACAAATATTCTATTCTTTTAGATTCCCCAGTTTTTCTTACCAGATTCTCTCCTACAATCACATGTTTTATTTTTACAGGTTCATATGGAGTATGGTGCTGATCCATCCTGCTTATGTTACGCCAATACATACATTAAGAATGTCACAGTCACTTTTTAAATCAACAGTTTTCTAATAATAAGCATTTTTATAAAGAAATAACAATTCTATATTGTTATTTCCTCTTATTCTGATGATAAACTATACAATAAATAATTGTGATCCTAGTTTTTGCACAGGGATCATTAGTGTAAACGCTGACATGGCTGCAGAGCATCAGTATGATGGGATCCACAACAACCATGTCACATCCGTCCACTGACACATTTGTGTTTTTGTGTCAGCTGTTAGTTTTAGATCCACAATACTAACATTTATGAATAAGAGGAGAATTAGCAATAGTAAGTCTATAAGTTTATTACTAATAAAGTACTGGTACTGACCAGAGCATCATGGGTAATGTCACGTCCGTCCACCAGCAAAAGTTTTCACATACACATGCTATTCCAAATCCATATTTCCAAAAATATAACTTCCACTGTCAAATAATATCAGTAGTCTGTGCACAAATGGATTAGTATTATTTCAACACAGTTCTATGCATTCTTACAACTTTTTTTTTTTTTTGACAAAAATGGCCACTCATTTGACCCCTTAAGGAAATTTTAGCTGTTATACATGTGCATTATGGATCCACAAAAACACGAAAACATTTAATAACAGGAGTATTATGGAAAATATGCGCTTAATTTCCTTTAACCTCCTCAGACCCAGGTATGGGTTTTCTGTCCACATTTGTGGACAAAAGTTTCACAACTTTATACAAAAAAAAGAAAAGAAAACTGTCCACCACAAAGGACATTCCATAAAAATTTTTAAAACTGCATCTGAAAAAAACTGTTGCATCATGATGTTTCTAATATAGGCACTGATTTAATAAAAAAACAAAAAAAGCTGGTACTTTGCTGACATTTCCTGGGTCTTAGGAGGTTAAACGTTTCAGGTTCAATATTTTCATAATTGAATTATTTTTTGCACTAAAACACAGGTGTCAAACATGCGGCCCTGGGGCCAAAGGTTCCATTCCGGCCCGCAGGATGAAAGTGCAAAAATGAACCTAAACAGTCCAGGTTGTCCAAATCATTTTGGTTCAGGTTGCACATTCAGACCAATGTGATCTGCAGTAAAATAACAACACAATAACCAATAAATAATGACAACGACAAATTTTCTTTGAGAAAAATTTAAGTGAAAAAAATAACATACACTGTGAAAATATTTACATTTACAAAACACTTTTTTCACAATAAAATGCAAATAAATACATAAATAAAAACAATGATGAACAACCCGAAATGTGCAATTTGAACAATATTCTGTCTGTTACTAAAGGTTTTGTGCATTTATGGATCCACTGTGATCTGGAGTTGTGTTAATAATAAGCTTAGATATAATATTGTAGAAATTGTTGAAATTTTAGTTCCAAACTCCAAAATTTTAACAATATTCTGCTTATTACCAAATGTTTATGCAACACTGTGTGTAAATGTACATGTATAAATAATAAGTCAAAGCATAATATTGTTAAAATTGCACTAATTTTTCTAATGAAATTTCGGTTTTTTTCAGGTTATTCACATCTTTTTGTAAAATGTAAATATTTTCCTGATTTAATTGGGGGTTTTTTTGTACTAAAACAAAATGAAAAACTTGGATTTGTCATTATTTATAGATTATTAAGTCATTATTCTACTAGTCTGGCCCACTTGAGATCAAATTGGGCTGAATATGGCCCCTGAACCAAAATGAGTTTGACAGCCCTGCACTAAAACAAAGAGAAAAGATTGGAGTTGTCATTATTTATAGGTTATTATGTTACTATTTTACTGGATATCATATTGGTCTGCATGTGACCCCTGGACCAAAATGATCTGGACTCTCTTGATTTCATAAATTAGTCCCACCGAGGAAACCCCTCCCACACATGATCAGTGGATTACAGATGTCATGAGGTTTTTACAAATGGAGAAGATCAGATGTACGTTAGCAGGATCAACCGCAAAATTCTATAAAGCATGGCAGCCTTTTGTAACGTACACAGAAACTTATAGAATGAGAACCTCATCATTACTTTAACATCAAATCACTACTCATCACCTGAGTAACTGTAGGTATTATACATTTTTAATTTCTTTTATTGTTAATTCTTCATCTTTTTTTTTATAATTGCTATTTATTTAACGATATTTTATTTATTTATTATTTTGCTTTTGCTCTGTTTTCACATCTAGAATTTGTGTGAATGCTACGTGCCTCCTGTTCATATTCCTGATGTCTTTTGGTATACAGTCATATGAAACAAATTAGGACACCTATGAAAACCTGTTTATTTTTGTAGCATTTTTAATGTATGGATATTTAATCTCAATTTTAACAATACTGAGAGATTAAAGTAATATATCTAAGCCATTAAATATGAAGAAAAGACTTTCCAAGATCTTGTGAAAATAATAAAAAAATAATAAATAATAAAAATAATAAATATTTACATGTTTATGCTTATATCTATGTTGGAGGTTAGGACTTGTGTTAAGAAGGGCAGTAAAAATGTACACACTGTATGATGCATCCATGTGAAAATCCACGTAAAAAATTGAAAACAAAAAAAACATTGATTCCTCCCACAGGCAGGATTAGACCCTTTGGTGGACCGATTTTGGCCCATGAACCTTATGTTTGACACCCTGCTTTATCAGACCTGAAAAGTGCTTTTTAAAAGACGGAAATCCTGCATACCTGTACTTAGAATTCACCCAGTGACGTGCACCACATCACACTTCAATCATAGCCTCATTGTTTCCTTTCTAATCCACTGTGTTGGTGAACAGTATACATGCATATACGTTAGTTCAGCGCCTACGATGCAGGAGGCTTTTCTGTTCTTCATGACTTGCAGTAAATAAAATGTAATAATTCACCTCCTGTCTGTGATTTTATGCAAATAGCAGCACAAACTGCAACACCTGCAGGCTGTGTGAGTCAAATGACTTAGTTTAAGTTAAAAATATTAGTCAGACCAAGTGAGTTTTGAAATAGTTTGTACAAAAAGAGCAAAAAAAGGAAAAAAAAAAAAAGAAAAGGTTTCATATATAACTTTAATTTCTCAGTGCATGCCTCTTATTTTGTTAGTTTGTTTGGTTTTTATTGATGCATTTGTTGTTAAGTGACAGCCTTTATGTACTGTATGTATTCTATTTGTGCTCTTTGGAACATTGATTTGTAGAATTTATAGTGTCCACCTGCAAAGTGGTGTTTTTTTAAATTTATTTAAAGATCTAAGTTTGTATTTATTATTAGTTACAGGACAGTGTGTATTGGCATTAGTTGCAAAGAACAAGATGCATGCACCAGATTTAGCAGAGAAGCTAATTTCCGTCTGTTGTGAAGGCAATGCAGAAATAAATAGGCTTGGAGAAATAAATAGAGGAAGAAAATGCAAAAGGGGGAATACTGAAAAGGTAAATATGACTATAAATAAAAAAAAAAGCCAATAAATTAATAAGATGTCAGATGAAAATAAAATATAGAATTAAATAAGAAACGAGATAAAATGTAAATAGAAAGCAACGCAGAGATAAATGCAGGGATAAAAATTAAATAAGGAAAAATATAAATAAGGACAAAATAGATAAATAAATGGTACAGAAATGAATTTATCAAGCCATTTTTATATTTCCGTATTTATTTTTAATATGGCGGGTTCAGTCGTCCATACTGGACAAACAACCAACTTAATAAACATCACATAGACTACAAAGTACTAATATACTGGAAAAAAAAAAAAAACATTAAACATGACAGTTATGATTCATGAAAACATTTAAGACTTTGACAAATAATGTACATCTACAGCAGTTCATGGCATATATTGTTGTATTATTTTTGACCAGATGACAATACTTTTCTGTTTTACATCTTCCATCTGTAGCTATGATGTGTCCCAATATTTTTGTCCATATAGTTTATAAACATCAATATTTCCTTAAAGTTTAATGGGAGATTTTCTTCCGAAGTGAGATGGTTAGTTGTGGTAGAAAATTATTACCTCCGCCAAGGAGGTTATGTTTTTGCCAGGGTTTGTTTGTTTGTTTGTCTGTCCGTTAGTGTGCAACATAACTCAAAAAGTTATGAACAAATTTGGATGAAATTTTCAGGGTTTGTTGGAAATGGGATAAGGAAGAAATGATTAAATTTTGGTGGTGATCGGGGGTGGGGGGGGGCCCACGGGGGGGGGGGGGGGGGGGGGGGGGGGGGCACTGATCGTTAGTGTGCAACATAACTCAAAAAGTTATGGACAGATTTGGATGAAATTTTCAGGGTTTGTTGGAAATGGGATAAGGAAGAAATGATTAAATTTTGGTGGTGATCGGGGGTGGGGGGGCCCAGGGGCCCACGGGGGGGGGCCACTGATCAGCCTTGGTGGAGGTCTGCGCTCTCTGAGTGCTTCTAGTTCTTTTCTATATCTAGATTTATCCAATTATTATCAGAGGATGAAAAATATTTTGGAAATTTAGAGATAGAATGTTTAAAATCACTGTATTAAAACCCAATTAGAGCCATTTGTACAAATTATTATTTACAGTCAGAGCACGAAAAATATTTTAGAAATTTAGAGGTAGAACATTTAAAATCATAGTCATGGATAAAAAAAAAAATTAGTGTTGAGAGAAATTAAGTAAAACTCTGATTCAGCCCTCTTCGACCACAACAATGGCTGGACATTACAGAGGAAATATATACCATGGAAAAATTAACATTTCATCTGAGGATTAAGATGAGAACTTTTAAGTGAAGATGGGAGAAACGGATCATATTCAAGGACAGAAATTCTTGATATCAGATCAGGTACGGAAAAGCAGTCGAATGCATCAGGAACAGCATTCCCCCTTGTTGTATTGTGTGAGTTTCTTTTTGTTGTTGTTGTTTTTGCACTGTAAAAATTATTTAAAATATTAAAATAAAAAGTTAAAAAAAAAAAAAAAAATACTGATTCATTTTGGAAGCTAAGATAGCAATTAGATAATAATAAATAATAATAATAATAATAATACATCACACTTATATAGTCCTTTTTTTGACACTCAGAGAAGCTTCACAAACAACCAATTAAACCAATTTAAGATAAACTAACCAATGTAATGATATTTATCCCAATAACCTCCTGAGACCCAGCAATGCATTTTGTCCTCTGTAGGGGACAAGAGTTTCACAACTTTACTTTGAAAAAAAAAAAAAAAAAAAAAAGCGCTGTCCACTCCAAAGGACATTCCATAAAAATTTTAAAATTGCATCTGAAAAAACTGTTGCATCTTGCTGATTCCAATAAAAGCAATTATTTATATAAAAAAGCCAAAACTTTTACTTTCCTGGGTCTCAGGAGGATATAAAACTATATTATTTTATTTGTCATTATTGCAGTGGTTCCCAGCCTTATTTGGCTCATGACCCCATTTTAACATCACAAATTTCTGGCGACCCCAGATATTCAAAACAGAGACATTTTTTTGCTAAAATTTATTTGTTTTTGATTATGTAGTAGTTTGCTATACTATGTTGCAAATAAACATTAATTTTAGAGGACATTTAATCTATATAATGTATATTTTTCTGGACGGAGGCAGTAAATCCAGGTGTAGATTACTGCACAAAGTGAGAATTTGATTTTCCTTGGTCAGGATATGTACAGTCAGTCCAGCTTGGATTTCCAAGGCTGACAATTAATACTGAACAAACAAGAACTCAAACTATGAATTATGAAAGAGCTGCAGCATCTGAAACCGACCACAATGAACATTTGACAGATAAACAGTACCACAGTGCTGCAGTTTCAGATTCAGAGTCTGTCATGTCTTTTATGGATTGGGATTGTCTCTGTCAACTCACCATATATTTTTTATTACTACTTTTTTTTAATCAATTACTAGAAATTTCAATTTCAATTTGAATTCCAGGCGATCCCATGTGGGGTCCTGACCCCAAGGTTGAAAAACACTGCGTTATTGTGTTGTATCCCAGACCCCTGTTAGAAAAGAAACACCTGAATTCAACGTGTCCACATACTTTTGTCCACATAGTGTATTTGTCATGGACTGGGCTCAGATGTGGACACAGGTGCAGGAGTCTGACAGGTGGAAGCTGTGAAGCCTTCATCTACTTCCTTCACTAATCTCTGCTCTCTTTTCACTGTTTTCCTCATGTGTCGCAGGTTTCGTACTTGCGAGCGTGTTGAAGAACCAGACGTCTTTCCAGCAGTTCCTGGTAAAGAACCTGTCCCTGTCGGACGCCACGGCCGGCCTGCTGCTCAACACGCCCGTCAGCCAGAGAGAGGTGAGCCGCTGACTGTTGAAGTATCACAAACATCACAACAGGATACACAACTTGAAAACCAGGTGTTTGTTACCCCCATGGATTCGTGGCGTATGACCCTGTGTGTCGTCCGGTAGGTTTACAGCCTCCTCTTTGGATCGGCTCCCAAAGACGGAGGAGGGGCTCAGAGTTTGATTCAGGGCGCCAAAGACCACAGTCCTGGAGGAAAAATACACTATCTGGAGGTAAGTTCAGTCTGTAAATAGAACTGCAGACAGTGATGGGATAAGATACCTTTAACTCAGAAAGACCTAGGGCTACTTTTGTGTCAGTTCCCAAATGAATTTTTCTCTATATTTAACCTTTCTTAAGCAATTTATCATTATTTATTACAATATTATCCTCTGTATTTTGCATTTTTTTCAGGAAAAGTTGTGTATTTTCCTATATTTAATTCACTGATTATGTAGATGTGCATAAAAGCTTCGATTAAAGTTGAGGGTTATTATTTCAAAAACAGAGAAAATGTGACTTTTTCAGCTGGAAGTAAAAACATCTCCATCCACTGTCATTTATCAGATATAGATTTGCACATCATCTGCAAAACAATGAAATTGGATGTTGTGCTTTCTACAACTGGAACCAAGGGGCAGCAAATGCAAAGAAAATAGGATCCAGAATAGAGCCCTGAGGCACCCCAAAGCCTTCACATTCAACTGTTATTATATCAGAACAGCGAAAACTGAAGAAAAAGTGACTTTTTCAGCAAAATCTATCATTAATTGACCGTAAACCCAGTGTGTCCATCCACTGTCATTGATCCAACTCCATGGGTTTTACTGGTGAATCAATGTTGTAGAAGATGACAGTGTTTCCATGGTAACTACGGAGCCTCTGAAATAAATGCTTTTTTTTTTTTTTTTGCTGAATTTCTTGCATTTTGACAAAAATTTCTGATAATCATGGTAATCTGGTAATCTGGTAATCATGCCTTGCCCCCCCAGGAGAAGGTTCTGGGTGGAGTACACAGTCTGGAAGGAGGCCTCATTCACAAAGCTTTACAAGATCCATCAAAAGCAGCCCACAGACAGGCTCTGCTCAAACTGATGTCCCGCGCTTTAGGTCTGTCCGACGTCACAGGAAACCAGAGAAACGACCAGCAGGGCCTGAAGGAGGCAGAGGTACAGCTGGCCAACATACACCATAGTATTCATGACTGTAGAAACACTGACATGACCAGTGTTTGTCTTCTACAGGGGGTCCTTCTGACTGGTGCCATGTTGGAAGTCCTAACCTGTGGGGAAGGCGGGGCTACTGAGCTCAGTAAGATCCTATTGGTCCCCGAGAAGCAGCGTCCGGTTCTTCAGACCTACCGTAATGTACTGTGCAGCGGAGGAGAAAGTCAACGGGCCGAACGCTTCAAACAGATGAGTCTGGAACTGAGGGATCAGATCAACACACAGAGTGTCACTGAGAAGGTACAGACGCCCACAAAAGATCAGCACTGGATTATGTTCAAGGTCCTTTTTGTTTGTGAATATCAATAAAAATGAATTATATGTGGTTACGTCTTTGAATTCTGTGGAGGCTCTTTACTAGTCCTGGGAGATTTCAGTTTAATCCCTAGAAATTATAATGGAATCTGTCCAGATATTGAACGTAGTTATTTTTACTGTCATTTTTTTCAGATGATAAAATTATGTGACTATTTCAATTCCTTTAAGTTTATTTATTTAACCTTTATTTAACCAGGTAAGAAGATGTTAACCTGCGTACTATCCTCGGTGTTAATTTGACCCCATTCAATGTTTGTCATTTAAAAAATAGTTCACTTTTGTTTTTGTTTTTTTGCTTCGTATTTCATGACTTTTCCTACCGTAAATTCCAGACTATAAGCCGCTACTTTTTTCCCACGCTTTAAACACTTCGGCTTATACTCCGACGCGGCTTATACGACGATTTTCCCTTATTGCCACCTGCCACACCCAGGGAAGAATCTGTCTATTGTTAGCAGGTATGCAGGAATGGGTAACATTAACAACTTAACCTTTATAAAGTTAATATTAACACACACAAAAGGGGAACTTTTAAGGAAAAATAGTAAACCTTCAAATGTTAATATTGTTTCACAAATATACAAAACAAAACTCTGAATGAAAACACCCAATAAAGCTCTCCAGAGACCGTCATAAATTTAAAGCATCTCAGAATTAATGCACGTCGTGCGTAATGTTAAATGAAAATGATATTACAACAGACGTAATTACTTGTTTTTAATATATTTTAAAAATAAATTAAAAGTCCTACTCTAACGAAAAACAAAAATTGTTCACTTTCAAGTGTCTTTCAAGTCATTTTAAGTCCGTGAATCCACAGGGCGCAAAAGCAAGTCAACTGGCAAATCCAAAGGAAACCCCGATAAGTCCACCGACAAAAAAAAGAAAGAGAAAATGTGCTTTTATTACTATCCTTTTATTGCCTCGTTTTTTGTCTTTTGTTTTTTAATCATCATATTAACAACGAATCAACCTATAGATATGACAGCAAGCTCACACATATCAGACCCATTTACATACAGGGAAGAATTTCATTTGAACTCAAAGAAAACCTTTATCCAATTACCGTCCAGTTTTGACGCAATGAAAAAAAAGGTTCCACTCGGTTCCATAGACTCCCATAGAAGCCAGGCTTCAACGGGGAAATGCACTGACCATAGATCGTATGAGGAAACAGCGCAACGGGAATGTATGAGAAGTGAACAACATGGAGTCTGATGATTTGTGATAAAGCTGATTCTGAACCAACTCGTCTGTGAGATGAACGTGTTTTAACACATGTGTAGTCAATGAAATGTCAACACAACCAAACAGATTTAACCATTTAATTTTGGTAATGATAGGGGAAGCTGGGCTTCTCTTCCAGTCTATGTGAAATCACCACTGGTGGACACCCGCGGCTTGTAAACCAGCGCGGCTTATACGTGTATAAAATTGATTTTCTGTCTAAAATTAGGGTCTGCGACTTATATTCAGGTGCGGTCTATAGTCCAGAATTTACGGTAATTTGATGAGGACAACTGATTAAGCATTATATGTCATGTTGATATTTTTTCAATGTGCTGAACACATACTGCACACATTGGTCTTCCTCTGGGGTCAGTTTGAGGCCAAGTGGTTTTAGCTGTGGAAAACTTTTTTTTTAGTTAACTTTCTTTATTGGAAGTAATTTCACAGGCATGACAGTCCAATGTGATAAAAAGGACTAACATTCTTTCATTTTTCTTTTAATCCCTCCTACAATCCCACCCTACCCAAAAGAAGACAGTGTTTAATGTAAATCCAATATTGACAAGTAATCAGTACAGAATAGATACAACAATTGTCTAACTAACAAAACAAAACAAAAAAGTAGCTAAAATCAAACAAATAAACAAACAAAAAACAAACAAAACGGGGGGGGGGCGGCTCAGTCATCACGATCAGACGAAGATGTCGAGAATTCAATAGAATTTAAGAGGTCTCCAAGTTTTTTCAAATGACTTTAAGGAGCCATTGAGGGAAAATCTAAGCTTATTGATCCTTTTGAGTTGATCCATAACGGGGGTGGGAAAACAACTATTCCCACCAGAACTTTGATTCTTCTGCTGGTGTGGGCATGTGGGAAAACACTGGACATGTGAACTCCTGCCAAAATGAGGAAGTCAATGTAGGCTTGGAGTTATCACTAAGTACACATGCCTCCCCTCTAAAATTTTGATCTCAAGTGCAATGTAAGTAAGAACAAAAATTAACAAAGTGCCTGATGCAAGAACTTGGTCAACAATTTTCTGTAAATCATTTACTGGAGGCAAATATCCCTGCGGTCAGATTGACTCCAAGGGTAAAATGTGTTAGTAATATTTGAGGATAATAGAAGGGTTTAGTCCACAGATGTCAAACATGCGGCCCAGGGGCCAAAATATGGCCCGCTAAAGGATCCAGTCTGGCCCTTGGGAGGAATTTATGAAATGCAAAAATAAATATTAAGAAATTAACAATCATTTTAGTTCAGGTTTCACACGCAGACCAATTCAATCTCCAGTAGGTCAGACCAGTAAAATACTATCATAGTAATCTATAAATGCTCACAACTCCACATTTTTCTCTTTTCAAATGTAAGTATTTTCATGTATTTACACTAAAACAAAGTATAATTTCTCAAAAAATGTGACTAATCTGAACAAATATGAACGACCTTAAATGTCTTAAGAAAAATAAGTGCAGTTTTAACAATATTCTGCCTGATACTAAATGTTTAGTATTTGTAGATCCACTGTGATCTGTACGTTATCATGGACATGTGGAAATGATAAACTGAGGAAGAATATTGTTAAAACTACACTTATTATTTCAGTTTGTTAAAATTTTCACATTGTTTGAAAGGACAGTTTGTAGATGTAATATTTTCGTTGTTTAATTTGACTTTTTTCACTGTAAAATATAGAGAAAAGTTTGGAGTTGACATTATTTATTATTATTATGTTATTATTTTACTGGTTCGGCCCACTGCAGATGAAATTTAGCTGAATGTGGCCCCTGAACTAAAATGAGTTTGACACCCCTGGTTTACTCAGTAAGAAAACATTCTTATTTATAATAATAATAATGACCTGGCAAAGGCAAAGCCTCTAGAGGGGGAGTGGATCACAGAACGTACAGCCAGAACGACATTAAAATGACAAATGACATGACCAAAAAAATAAATAAATAAACAGACCTCCGCCAAGGCAGATCAGTGGGCCCCCCCGTGCACCCCCCCCCTCCTTGTGCCAGTATCAACATTTCCTGAAATTTTCATCCAAATCCATCCATAACTTTTTGAGTTATCTTGCATATGGACAGACAGACAGACGGGCAAACAGACAAACCAATGCCGGCAAAAAAATAACCTCCTTGGCGGAGGTAAAAATACAAGGTGATTAACCCTTTCATGCGTGAATTATGAGAACCTTAATGGGTCAAAACACAGTAATGTGCAGTCAGAGAGCGAACTTTAATTGATTGCCATTCCAACATTTATTTCAATATAAAGTAGCTCCTTGTTTTGGATAATCCCTTATGGTCCAACTAAAGCAAAAACGAATTTAAAAGTAAAAATGTGAGTCAGATTGTCTCTAAAATGTCCCGTTAGAGAGATTTTGAATACCATGTTTTGACCCTAATCAAGATATTTTTCCTGAGTGTTTTATTCCTCTTTAGGCATGAAAAAAACGATGCGATTTAAATTTTTTTTATGAACCTATTTCTCATGGAGTTGCAAAAATATCCACTCAGTTGGACACCATGCATTTAATTTTTGAAGCAAAGAAACATGTATTTACTGATATACTGAATGAAAACTATGAAATTGTTTTTTTAAATGCTGCTAATCTGATGTTTTGTCACATTTTCATACTCTAATTAGTTATTACTCACTATATGGAGATAATATGAAAAAAACAAAACAAAACTACAGTCTAATAACAATAACAAGCAATTGATTTACACTCAAACATGTTAGTGCAGATCAGGTTTATCAAGAACAGCAAAGTTACAGTAATGGTATGAATTGCAATGTATGGGATGATGCATAAGTGTCCACTGTGTCGGCTGATATGGAACTAAAACAATAAAATCCATGAATATACAAGAGAACAGTTTTGAATAGCTGTCCACTGTAGTGACCACTATGCATGAAAGGGTTAAAAAGACTTTAAAACTAAAGAACAAAGCAGACATAAAAGACACTTAATCAGCAGCGTGTCTATTCAGATGTCCATGGTAATTTCTTAAATGCAGACATTGTGATAAAATTGTCCACTTTCAGTCTTTTTTTTCTTTAAGCTAATGAAGTAATTCCATTCTCGCTCCAGCTCCATCTGGAACAGCCCAGCTCCCTGGTCCCTCTGTCCCAGTCCCACCTCGGGGCTTTACTGAAGGACCTGGCCGACGTGGAGCGGCTCCTCAAGGACGTGGACCTCCTCTCCAGCCTGGCCCGCCTGCTGCCCAAAGGGGCCTGTGCGGGTCGAAACGCCCCCTCCCCTACCAACACCACGTGGCCTCTGAACGCCACCACCTGGGGCCCGAACACGACGGACGTCCCCGGTGAGGAGGGCGAGGACGGAGCGGGGAAAGGGAAAGAGAACGCAGACAACCCTCACTCTCAGTTTTCAGCCTTTGTGCAGCTGTGGGCCGGACTTCAGCCGATCCTGTGTGGAAACAACAGGTCAGTGTCGACATCAGGGGTGTCAAACATACGGACCACAGACCAAAACTGGCCCACCAAAGGGTCTAGTCTGGCTTGTTGGATGAATTTGCAAGATATTAACAGTCAGGTGTGTCAAACTTGTTTTAGTTCAGGGGTCACATTTAGCCCAATTTGACCTCAAATAGGTCAGAACAGTAAAAAAAAGAGCAGAAAACCTATAAATGATAATGAGAATAATAATCTATTTGTTTTAGTGGAAAAAAAAACCTCTATTAAATTATGAAAATATTTACATTCACAACCTATCCAAACGTAAAAGATATGAATAACCAAAAGAACTGACATTTTTAGGAAAAATAAGTGCAATTTTAACAATATTATGCCTCAACTCATCATTTACAGTTGCAGAAAAATTATTAGACCCCCCTTGTTTTCTTCAATTTCTTGTTTATTTTAATGCGTGGTACAACTAAAGGTACATTTGTTTGGACAGATATAATGAAAACAACAAAAATAGCTCATAGTAGTTTCATTTCAGAGCTGATATCTATCCATTTTCCATGTTTTTTTGATAATTACCAAAATCACTTCAGTTCTTCCATCAGTATCTATGGCATTGTACTGACAAAAACAGTGCTTGGCTAATGCAAAGGTGGTCTAATAATTTTTCCACGACTGTATTAATAATGATAACTCCAAATTTTTCTCTTTCACTTAGTCCAAAAAAATTAAATAATGAAATGATGTCCATCCATCCATTATCCATTATCCTCCGCTTTATCCGGGGCCGGGTTGCGGGGGTAACAGTCTAACCAGGGATGCCCAGACTTCCCTCTCCCAGACACCTCCTCCAGCTCTTCCGGGGGGACCCCGAGGCGTTCCCAGGCCAGCCGAGAGACATAGTCTCTCCAGCGTGTCCTGGGTCTTCCCCGAGGTCTCCTCCCTACATGAAATGATGTATATTAACATATTATAATGTGATTGAGGTGTGATGTGATAGACGTCTAATATGGTCTAATATTTTTTTCCGCGACTGTAATTAAACCCCTTGAGTTCTAGCTAAAAGTACATGTTTCATTTCTAATCCTCTGTGGTCATGAAAACTCCAACATTAGAATATGATTTAACACATAAACTGACCTGAATGTCCTCTAACCCTTTGCTTTTACAGGATCATCGAGCCAGAAGCATTGAAACAGGGCAACATGAGTTCTTTAGGATTCACCAGCAAAGAACAGAGGAATCTGGGCCTACTGGTTCACCTGATGACTGCAAATCCCAAGATCCTCTACTCCCCCATCGACTCGGATGCAGATAAAGTCATTCAGAAAGTGAGTGCGGTGTTTGTCGCCAGTTTATCAGTAAAACTGTTGCCTTTTTTCACAGAGGAATAAATGCGTATAAAGGAAATGGAAACACCTTTCACAAATAATTCTGAAGCAGTGGACATTAAAGTCACATGATCAGCTGTTTGACTGTGTCTTCCAGATAAACAGATAAATAATAAACATGTCTGGTCCAACGGTGTGTGGACAAAAACAATAAAGAACCTAAATTATTCATCTATATCATCATTCAGGCCAATTTGATCTGCAGTGGGCCAGACCAGTAAAATAATAACAATGAAAAAAGTAAAATTATGTTATTTGTGTATGTTAATTATGTTATTACATCTACAAAGTTTCCTTAAAAATTCTAATAACATGAACAACTTGAATTGTCTTAAGAAGAACAAGCGTAATTTTAACAATATTATGCCTCAGTTTTATCAGTTTATCATTTACACATGTGCATTACGATTGCAAAAAAGATTTAGCAAAAGGCAGAATATTGTTAAAAATGCATTTCCTTTTCTTAAGACATTTCCGTTTGTTCATATTTGTTCAGGTTATTCACATTTTTTTATAAAAAATATAGTTTGGTAATGTAAACATTTTCATGTAATTTTCCTTTTTTTACACCAAAAAAATAAAGAGAACATTTGGGGTTGTCATTATTTATAGGCTATTATGATAATATTTTACTGATTTTGACCCATTTGAAATCTAATTGGACTACATGTGTCTGTATGTGGAACCTGAATTAAAATGATTTTGACACCACTGATTGGTAATATCTTAAATTTAATTTTTGCATTTCACAAATTCATCATTTACCACTATATTATTACAAATAATTTTACAAACAAGACAAAAAAAAGATGAATAACATCAGTCTCTCCAATAATATATAAAAACATTAGGTAATCTATTACAATGAGTAGATTCTGCACAATGAAAATATAAAATTTATAATAAGGAATTGCCTTGACAAAATGAGCAGAATGGAAATATAATTGAATAAATAAATAAATAAATAAAATGAAAAAAAAAAGTTAAAAATGGAAAAAAAATGAATAAATAAAGTAGAAAAATAAATAATATGTAAAAAGCTAATAATTCAATGAATAAAATATATGTAAAAACAATAAAATTGAGGGTTCCATATTTTCAAACTTTATTTTTTGTTCTTTTTTGAATTTCAGCATATATGTTCTTCTTTCGAGAGGAAGGTTTGCTAACATCTGTCTCAACCACTGACATTTTAGATGAAAACAACAAAATGCTCTGCTTCTTCTCTTTATCAGAGCCAGTAATAATGTACAGCGCCACCTATTTTCAACACAACACAGCCGACATTATTCCCTCCAAACCAGTTTATGCAAATGTGTGTATTTTGCATTTTCGTCTAAAGTTTGCCTTTAATTTGTTTGTTGTTCTATTTATGACCAGCAGCTGCTTTGTAGATATCTGCAGGTAGTTGAAGGACTGACAGATGGAATTAGAAACCAGCTGAAAGCATATGGAAATCCAGCTGACCTCAGTGTGTTCCTCTCCGCAGGCAAATGAGACGTTTGCCTTTGTTGGGAACGTGACCCAACAGGGTTTGGTTGAACATCTCGGCTCAGCTGAGGACGTTTGTGGAGGAGGGTCGTCTGCACAGCCAGCTGCTGTGGCTGCAGCAGGTCAGTCGGTCTGAGGTGATGGCGGACGGTGTGTCAGCGTGTCCGGTGTGCACCACTTCTACTCACTGTTGTCTCGTCCTCAGCTTTCCTCTGAGCTTCGGCAGCACCCGGAGCTGTTGAACGACACAGACAGCGAGCTGATGCAGGGTCTGATGGAGGGAAACTACAGCCTCCCAAACACCTCCACCCTCCTGGAGCAGCTGGACACCATCGACAACGCCGCCTGTGGATGGACGCGCTTCATGTCCAAGGTTCGGAGTCTGAAGAAAGACAGCCAGTCCATAAAAATACAAGTGGTTCCAGTCACAACAAACCCCGCCCCTCACACATATTGTAGCTTATTTTGGCATCGATCCAGCTGATGTCATCATGTCTATGCATGTGCTGATGTCAGCATATCAGTTGACTCTATATATGTGCCGAGTTTGAAGTAAATTGAAACAAAATTAATGTTTTTGTAGACATTTGAAATTCCGCCCATTATAAGTAAATGGGAGAAAAAAAGTTAAAAAATTCCTAAAAAAATTGAAACTTTGACGTATGTTTCCCAAAATGTAATGACATCTATCCTGAGTCACTGGCAATCTATAAACCAAATTTGGTTTGAATTCAACCAATCGTTTTGCTGCTACAGACATTTGAAATTTTGCCTATTGTAAGTAAATGGGAGAAGAAAAAGGTTTTAAAAATTCCTAAAAAATTGAAACTTTGACCTACTTTTCCCAAAATATACTCAGATCTATTCTGGGTCACTGGCAATCTATAAACCAAATTTGGTATGAAATTCAACCAATAGTTTTGTTGCTAGAGTGTTAACAAACAAACTAACAACCAAACAAAGAAACAAACACAAAACAAACCGAACCAAAAACTATAAATAAACAAGAAAAGCACTCAGAGAGCGCAGACCTCTGCCAAGACAGATCTGCCCCCCCACCCCAATCACCACCAAAATGTAATAATTTCTTCCTTGTGCCAGCATCAACATTTCCTGAAAATTTCATGAAAATCAGTCCATAACTTTTTGAGTTATCTTGCTAACAAACAAACAAACAAACAAACACGCAAACACACAAAGCAAAGCGATCACAATACCTCCTGGCGGAGGTAATGTGAGGTAATGCGGTGTCCTCAGGTTCTGAAACGAGTACAAGAGACCATAAGTAGGTTCTGATCCAACGACCTCAGCCTGCAAGAGTAGGTATAGGGAAAAAACAAGTCACAGAAAGTGACAACGTTCAAAACAAGACGTCCTAAATGTTTAGTATGAGGACTCAGAGACAGACTGAAAATGAATTTTACAGTTTGTGTTTTAATAAAACTGTCAGAGACATTTACAGTATTATCTATTCTGTCATTCAGACAGTTTCGAAACAGGAAAAGGCAAAGAAACAGGATCCTATTGACTCAGACAAACCAGCAGACTCTGCAGAAATCCAATACGACACTTCCCAGTCCTTTCATTTCTGTTGTAGAACTTTGTGTCTGTCTTTGTCCTTTCGCTTCCAGGTCAGCGTTGACATTTTCAAGGGTTTTCCTGACGAGGACAGTATTGTCAACTACACCCTGAACCAGGCCTACCAGGACAATGTGTCTGTGTTCGCCAGTGAGTCGTCTTTTTGTACCTGTGGGGGGGGGGGTGGGGGTGGGGGGTGTCAGATGGTCACACTGGGATGATTGTGTCCATATACAGGAAGTTAAACACTGTAATAAAGTACTTTATTAATCCCAGGGGGAAATTATTGTGTGCTACAGTTGCTCCATTCAATTTATATTTAAAAAAAAAAAAAAAAAAAGATTACAAGTACAATATGGACCTGACCAGGGGTGTCAAACTCATTTTCTTCCAGGGCAACATTCAGCCCGATTTAATCTGCAGTGGGCCGGACCAGTACAATAATAACAAGACAGCCAATGAATAATAACAACTCCAAATTGTTTTAGTGCAAAAAATGACATTCAGTTATGCCAATATTTACATTTACAAACTATCCAAACAAAAAGGATGTGGATAACCTGATAAACATGAAATTTGTTAAGAAATATAAGTGCAATTTTATCAATATCGTGCTTCAACTTATCATTCATACACATGCATTACTGATCCGATCTACAAATACAAAAAACATTTAGTAACAGGCAGAATATTGTTAAAATTGCACTTAATTTTCTTTTAATTAATTGAAGATTTTTTTTGTTTAATTCAAGATTTTTTTTTACTTAATTGAAGGTTTTTTTTTGCTTAATTTAAGATTTTTTTTTACTTAATAGAAGATTTTTTTTTGTGCTTAATTCAAGATTTTTTTTTACTTAATAGAAGATTTTTTTGCCTTAATTCAAGATTTTTTTTCACTTTATTGAAGATTTATTACGTTTTTTTTGACATTTCATGTTGTTCATATTTGTTCCGGTTATTCACATTGTATTGTTACAAGATAGTTTGTAAATGTAAATAGTTTCATAATTTAATGTTAGTTTTTGCACTAAAACAAAGAAAAAAATTTGAAGTTGTTAATTCTAAATTTTTTGCGTAATTCAAGATTTTTTGCTCAATTTAAGATTTGTTTTGGCTTAATTCAAGATTTTTTTTTTTTTTACTTAATTGAAGATTTTTTTGGCTTAAATCAAAAAGACTTTTTTGTCTTAAATTCATCCCGTGGGCTGGATTGGAACCTTTGGCGGGCTGGTTTTGGTCCCCGGGCCGCATATTTGACACTTGTGTACTAGACAATATATTATCAATATGATAATTGAAGAAATATACATAAATAAGTGTGTAAAAATATTATTGTGTTAGAATTATGTGGTTATAATGATATCTTCACAAAAATAACCCCTACTCTGACTAAAGGTTTGTTCGGAAAACATATTCATCAATATTGTGATTATTTTCTGGAGTTAAATGTTTTTAACCCTGTAAAGTCTGAACCATTAAATTATGGACAGAAAATTCTAGTTCTTTGAAACTGGAGCCTTTATTGGTCCTTCTGAACAACCCAAAAAACTTTTGTTTTTAAATATCAATTTCCACACGTGAGTTTTATTTTTGTATCATATTTGAAACATCTGGTCCAGTGCTCACATATTATTTTTGAACAAACAAAAACATAATATAACATAAACACGTCTAACAAATTGCTAATTCCTTTTCAAAACTGCCAAAGTTCTTCCTCCTTCCTCATTAATGACAGTCTTGTAGTGTCACTGGAAAGGCCTCTGGTGAATGAATCCCTCCCCTGGTGGATTTTCTGTGTATTGCATGTATCTAATTGTATACATCAGGTTTTTCTTTGTTTTTTTTTTTCCAGACATCTTTATTAATTTTAAGTTTGGAACATTGAGAAACACAAATAGACAGAAGAAAAGAAAAAGAGGATAAACAGAAAACAAACAACAAAAAAGAACATATACACGATCAGTCAATCAAACATAGGAAAATAGATGATTTTCGCTGGAAAAAAATGCAAAATTCAGAGGAATATTATAATAAATGGTGATAAATCATGTAGGAAAGGTTAAATAGAGAAAAATTCCTTTGGGAACTGCCACAAACGTCACACTGGGTCATTATGGGTTAAATCTCACCTTTTTTTAATCTATACAGGTCTTCTATGCAGATTGTTCTGAATAGTCAGTCTTTGATCGTCTAATCAAATGTCAGGAAAATGCCGACATATTGTACGCCTGTTAGATGAGAGGATAGACACTTCCTCCTCAGAGTCTCAGTTTGAGCGTTTACATAATGTATCATCTAAAACTTGTCTTTTGAAGCCACCAGGACACGGCTCATCTAACATTTGTTTTTTTTCCTCTTAGGTGTCATCTTCCAGACTAAGAAGAACGGCTCGCTGCCTCCACATGTCCTGTACAAAATCAGACAAAACTCCAGTTTCACCGAAAAAACCAATGAAATCAGACGAGCCTACTGGCGCCCCGGGCCCAACACCGGTGGGAAGTTCTACTTCCTGTATGGATTTGTGTGGATCCAAGGTAAACAAGCAATACATTATAATATAATACGACCCACAGAGCAGGAGGGAGAAGGAGGCTTAAATGACCTTTCCAATAATCACAAAACATCAATCCACGACTGAAGACGGAAATCTCCTCCTGTTTTGCTCTTTATTTATGGAGCCTCTGAACGTCCAAATGGGTCAAATCTGATGACCATGAAAAGATGAAGAACTGTATTTTACATCAGTCATTGCGTTACGCCCCAGCTAAGGGACCCTAGGACATAACATGCAATAGAGTGGACACCTTTCCTCACTCCCAAGCCACAGAGAAAAACCATGTACGTGGGTTGTGCATGTTAACGAAAAAGTGATTTATTTACAAAGTGAAAACTGAACAAAAAGGCAACTGAAACTTCAGGGTGAGCTCTGGCCAAAATAACAAACAAAACTTTCTAACATAAAAAAATGAAGTTCACCTGCAAAGAAAAGAAACCAAAACACAGAGGCTAACCTTCCTTACCAAAACAGGAGAAAACAGACCAAAGACAAAGGCAGCCCACCCCTACTGCTGATACCACCCACTAACACAATGAAGGCGGGGTTGGGAGTGGAGGAAACGGCGACCCTGGTCCGGCCCAACTCCGCGCTCTTTATTGGTCCACCTCCGGCACTTGGTCCAATCCGGGTGCGGGATCTGGCGTCGCACCTGTAACACATTAGCCACTCATACACAGAAAAAAGGACACACCCACAGAGTGACACCAGACCCACCTATTACACACCTATAACACATTGACATGTATTGATAAAATTAGTTGATCAACAGGTATTAAACCGTTTAAATCAGTGGATTCTTTTGTCCAGTGGCAAGAAACATTCACTTCATCATCTTTCAGTATCTGTTAGGTACAGTTTATCTGAATCATGTGCACTTATGCACCCGGAGTAACTGAAGCATTACATTTATTAATATAATAATAATTTAAACTGGTTTGAGGTTCATTATAATTATTCTGTTTCAAAACATTAGATTTCAAAGGTAATTAATTCGCCTCTTTAGTTTGACCAATTCACATCCTATAGAGTAAATTAGATTACATTAACCGTCTGGTATCCTGTCCACCAAGGCCCTTACTAAGCACCAAGTGGGCCTTTTTGGCACACTTGTGGAATAATGTCAAAAAAATTTTCATACAGTTTGTTTTTAATTCTTTTACACTTTTTTCTATTTCATCAACTTGAGCCATAAATAAAAATACCAAATACTCAATAATTGTCACATTTTTTAACCCTTTAAATGCCGTGTTTGTAATGTAAACAAACCATTTTTTGGATGCAAAAAACACAAAAAAATAAATTTTTTTTCAATATACTACATAAAAAGTGGATCACATATTATTTGATTTTTTCATCCTGGCATATGTCAGTGATTAACTCCAACATCGGTTAATTTGCATTATTATTTTTGGCGCTAGGTCAAATGTTCAAAAATACTAGCATCTGTCACCAAGTGTGCCAAAAAGGCACACCTATAAATCAAACTATTAAATATTATATATGATTTATTTTTCTGCTTTATTTGCTTTTATTTTTGTAAATCAAGGTCAACCCTAATCATACACATCAAATAATCATTCATTTTATTTTTTTAACCCTTTAAACGATCTGTTTCATCGTGATGTCACTACATTTTTTGCAAAAACACAAAACATGTTTTGTTTTGTTTTTTCAAATACAAAATACTAAAAATTGGATTACATATTATTTGATTTTTGCAGCCTGGCATATGCCAATGATTAACAGCAACATTAAGAACGTTAATAAATTAATTTAGACCCTCCCTCTCAAATGAAGCCCAGATATCAGTAAAAGCAGGATTTATGCCTTAATGGCTTTGGATCAAAAACAGTGGTTATATGGAAGAAATAGTGCGTTTTAGGCACATTTGGGAGACAGATGATAGTCTTGTAATTTTCTTTTGTTTACAATGTGCAAATTTTAGTTGGTGGCCAGAATTTTAAAGATCATGCACAAATGAACAACTTTTGAATTCTAACCTTATTTAAATTGTGAAAATATATGAAGTTTTTTAACAGAAGTGCAAAGTGTGCCTAAAAGCACACCTGGATACCGGAGGGTTAAATTAGATGACAATGCAAATATGTAAATAATATTGATTTTTTTTTTTTTTTCCCCCCTTTATTTTTCCTTTGCAGATGAACAAAGAAATAACATTACCCCTATCCTGGCAGAAAAATAAAAATACAAATCCACACATACAGAAAATACATACTTAAAAGTAATTATCATAAATTTAAGATTTTTTTAGATAAATAGAAATAGTACATAAAATAAATAAATGAACCTAAATAAATGAATTAAATAATATTTAATTTTAATTTTTAATTCACATTCTTTAAATTTGGAATAAATACCAAATGTCTTATTTTTCTCTTTATATTTTTTCATTTTCACTCGTGTGGTTTTTCTGCCTTTCTTTCTGTGATTATTTGCTGTTTGTTGCTGCTGTTAACTGTGAAATTTCCCCATAGTGGGATAAATAGTCTTATCTTATCTTATCTTATCTTATCTTATCTTATCTTAGATAGAACTTTATTGATCCCTTGGACAAAGCCCTCAGGAAACTGAGGTTCCAGTAGCAGTACAACACAAATATACACATATAAGTAATATTATAAGAAAAAAATGTGTGTGTGTGTGTGTTTATAGTTTAATAATCACAGGATAAAAGTTATAATAAAGTGATAATCGTAATAGTAGTCATAACAATATATTAGTAATAATAATAATTCATTCATTCATTCAGTCATCTTCTGAACCCACTTTATCCTCACTAGAGTAATAAAAAAATAAAATAAAATAAATAAATAAAAAATAAAAATAAAAATAAAAATAATAATAATAATAATAATAATAATAATGATAATGACACTAAATATAATAATAAATATCCTACCTGTAACTGCGGATGCATCATTCCCAGAACAGACGATATTTGCGTCATGTGCTCGTGCAGTGTTCTTAAAGTGGACTCAGTGTTTTAATGCGATCTGCAGATGGAAACAGCCTGTGTTATAAATCAACAGCCTCACAACAGCCCACAGCAGAGCAGGCTGCGGTGTCAAATGCTTGTTTAGTTTGTTTTTACTCCGAAAAGGATTTATTCTGGTAAAGTGCTTACCGCTGTGCACATCGCACCTGTGAAGACGCCGGTGCAAGCTGCAGCGGAAGCACTTTCTCGCCACGACTCATCTTTTATTTAGGCGGCGGAGAGCAGGGAAGCTGCTTATCTGACGCACAAAGTTGAATCCATACGATGCATCTGAAGTGACAGGACGAATGTGAGGATGCAGCTGAGGCAGCACACGGTGGAGTTGAAGCTCTGACCACTGTCCTGGAAAGGGTTCGCTCAGATTTTTAAAACAGGGGTTTATGAGGTTCTCATCCAGTGTATTATCTACAGCAGGGGTGTCAAACTCATTTTACTTCAGGGGCCATATTCAGCTAAATTGGATCTGAAACCAGAAAAATAGTAACTAATAACCTATAATAATGACAACTCCAAACTTTTTGTCTCTGTTTTAGTGTAAAAAAAAAAACAACCCATTAAATTATGAAAATACTTACTTTTATAAACTACCCCAAAAAAAAAAGAAAAGAAAAAAATGAACATTTAAATTAAAAAAAGTAAGAAAATTTAGTGCAATTTTAACAATATTATTCCTCAACTTCTCATTTGTCCATGTGCATTATGGATTAGATCACTAGACACTAAACACTGAGGAACAGGAAGAAAAAGAGTTCAAATTGTGCTTAATTTTCTTTAGACATTTCAGGTTATTCACATTTTATTGTTACAGGATCGTTTGTAAATGTAAATATTTTCATAATTTAAAGTTATTTTTTGCACTGAAACAAAGAAAAAAAAATTAAGTTGTTGATTCTAGATTTTTTTTTTTTTTGGCTTAATTCAAGATTTTTTTTACTTAATTGAAGATTTTTTGGCTTAATTGAAGATTTTTTTACTTAATTGAAGATTTTTTTTTCTTAATTCAAGATTTTTTTTACTTAATTGAGGATTTTTTTGGCTTAATTCAAGATTTTTTGCAAAATTTGAGATTTTTTTTGGCTTAATTCAAGATTTTTTTTTACTTAATGGAAGATTTTTTTTTTTTTTTGCTTAATTCAAGATGTTTTTTGCTAAATTTGAGATTTTTTTTTTTTTTTTGGCTTAATTCAAGATTTTTTTTAACTTAATTGAAGATTTTTTTTGTCTTAATTCAAGATTTTTTTTGGCTTAATTCAAGATTTTTTGCTAAATTTGAGATTTTTTTTTGTCTTAATTGAAGATTATTTTACTTAATTGAATATTTTTTAAATTTTTTTTGGCTTAAGTCAAGATTTTTTTTACTTAATTGAAGTTTTTTTGGCTTAATTCAAGATTTTTTTGTACTTAATTGAAGATTTTTTTTTGGCTTATTCAAGATTTTTCTGCTAAATTTGAGATTCTTTTTGGCTAATTCAAGATTTTCTGCTAAATTTGAGATTCTTTTGGCTTAATTCAGATTTTTAACATTTTGTCTTTATTTTCTGCACTCCGCAGACATGATCGAGAGAGCCATCATCAACACATTTGTGGGTCATGATGTGGTGGAGCCTGGAACTACGTTCAGATGTTCCCCTAACCCTGTTACACCAGAGACGAGTAGAAACAACAGATTCATCACAGAAAGTTGCAGTCAATTCATTCTGCTTTAACATCTTTATGACCTGTAATGTGTGAGATACGACTTCTATTTGATTAATGTGCTTCCTGTTCCTGGGCTGAAATGTAATTATGTGTGTGTGTGTGGTTGTTTTTTCCAGTTTCCTGTTTGTGATTGAGCACATGATGCCGCTGTGTATGTGATCTCCTGGGTTTATTCAGTGGCTATGATGATTCAGCACATTGTAGCTGAGAAGGAGCATCGGCTCAAGGAGGTGAGACTCAAAGAATGGACAATTTTTAATACACTCTGGTCCAATCCCAGTTCACCCCTTGGCCCCTCCCCTTACCCCTACCCCTTGGCCCAGGGGTAATCAAACTCATTTTCCTTCAGGAGCCACATTCAGCTCAATTTGATCTCAGGTGGGCCGCTCCAGTCAAAAAACAGCATAATAGCCTATAAATAATGACAACCCCAAATTTTTTATATCCAAAACAAATAACATTAAATTATGAACAACGTTCCATTTTACAAACTATCCAACCAAAAAAGATTGTGAATAACCTGAAAAAACTGACATTTCTGAAGAAAAATAAGAAGAAATAATAAGAAGAAAGTCTGATCAATATTAGTCCTCAACTTATGATTAATACATGTACATTACAGGTCAGATAAGACACAAAACAGGCAGAATAGTTGTTAAAATTACACTTTTCTTTATACATTTCAGGTAGTTCATATTTGTTCAGGTTATTAACGCTTTATTATTAAAGGATATCAGAATTACTGTTCTTTGCGGTAAATCAAAGAGAAAAAAAATTGGTGGTCATCTTTTCATGGTCATCAGATATGACCCATTTGGACATTCAGAAGGCTCAGTAGTTATCATGGAAACACCATCATCTTCTACAACAGGGATGTCAAACTCATTTGCTTCATGGGCCCTATTCAGCCCAGTTGATCTCCAGCGGCTGGACCAGTAAAATAATAGAGAATAGTCTATATAAATAATGACACCTCCAAATTTTTTAGTGCAAAAAATAACATTTAGATGATGAAACTATTCTATCCAACACAAAAAGATGTGAATAACTGGAAAAAAAAAAAAAAAAAGAAATTTCTGAGGTAAAACAAGTACAATTTTATCATATATGCCTCAACTTATGATTAATACATATACATTACAGATCAGATAAGACACAAAACAGGCAGAATATTTTTAAAATTACACTTATTTTTCTTTAGACATTTCAGGTAGTTCATATTTGTTCAGGTTATTGATGCTTTATTATTACAGGATATCAGGAATTCACTCTTCTTTGCAGTAAATCAAAGAGAATAAAATTGGTGTTGCCATTATTATAGGCATGATGTCATATTATTTTTTTCACATTAAACCAGAAGAAAATTTGTAGTCATTATTTCCTAAGGTTATTAGCTCTTAGTTTCAAGTTTGATGCCCTTGACTGTTAATACACTGGGTTACAAAAAATGTTTTTTGCAAGTTGTCTAGGTTTTTTCAACTGAATTAGGACCATTTTGCACCGCTAAATCCAAAAATGAATTCTGTTTTTCTCAATCAGATCAGGGTTTTTTGCTAATTTGATTTGGAAAAATTTTGATCTTCTCACAAAATATAATAATTAATGCCAAAATAAGATTGGTAAGCACACTTTATGAAGCTTGTGACTTGATTCCTGTTAGGTACAATGGTGTATTCACCGCAGATGTAGCAGAATACGTCAGGCTTATTTTTGCAAGATCTTCTAGTCGAAGCCATTTCATTCACGTGTAATATTAAAAAAAACATGTATCATAAATTGGCAAAAGTAAAATCTTCAGAACTCGTTTATTGCAAGAAATATGAAAGAATTTTGTATCATATGATGTGAAAATGCCCATAAATGTAAGCAAAAATGTTAAAAAGCCAATATGTAGCATAGTTCAGAAAAGTTGACCTGATTGAGCAAAATTAATGTGATTTTTGGATTCAGCACACCAAAATTATCCTAAATCAGCTCAAAAAACCTTAAACAATAAATTTGTTGTTGACCAGTGATATCTTCTGCACTTCGCAATTCATCCCGCAGGCCAGATTGGAACCTTTGGTGGCTGGTTTTGGCCCCCCGGGCCGCATGTTGGACACCTGTGCCTTGGCCCTTGCACTTGGCACTACCCCTGTAAATGGAGCTGTAAGGGACAGGGGTTGAAATCTTCCCCTATGAAATGCAACAACCCTTCCAGACCTGTTATATCATCAACAGTCATCGATGACGCTATAAACAGACAAGACAACTTTGTTTTTGTGGAAGGAATTCCCCATGCCGTCAGCAGCTGTAACCGTCTCTGTTGCATGGGCTTTGGTCATCTTTTGTAGCTATCCACAGAAATGCGATCTATACGCATTAAAACGGCATTAAATGGTCGATCAAATGATAAAGTTGTTCACGAAGAAAATGTTTGTTTCTTTCGTCACACTGCTGCTGTTTTTTTGCTGTGTTTACCTCCATCTTGCCGATGATTCGAACAGAATTATGGGAAATTCTTTTTTTGTGTGAAAACAGTAAAGAATCTGACTTTCTCCTACTTGGATTTCATGTTTTTTGTACGATTTTACGTTCAGTGCATTAATACAACATGTCAAATAAAAAAAAAAAATAACTGTAAAGTCACACAGGTTATGCTGAAAAAGGGTTTTTATCTTCTCTAGCCCACTTTTCTTTCTTTCTTTTTTTTTTTAATCTGTCTATATTTAACTAAAAATCTTGGATTAGCATTTTAGTTCAAATTTGATGGGTGGATTATTTGATAAAATTAATTGTTTTTGATCTTGTAATAGTTTGCTATAATATGTTGCAAACAAATGTTAATTTTAGGCAACATTTAGGCTATATAATGTAAATTTTTATTAGTAAGTGGTAATTTTTATGAATTTCTAGAAATTTCCCCCCATTTGACTTCCAGGTGACCCAAAGGTTGAAAATACTGCTGTAACTGTTATGGTCTGGGTTTTTTTTTTTAGTTTTTTTGGTTTAGTTGTTTATTCAGTATATTGACGGTTACCTCCATCCTCCTCCTCCTCCTCAGGTGATGAAGATGATGGGTCTGAACAACGCCGTCCACTGGGTGCCTGGTTCATCACTGGTTTTGTGCAGCTGTCCTCTCCGTCACCGCCCTCACAGCCATCCTGAGTACGGCCGGGTGTTGCTCCACAGCGACCCCTTCATCATCTGGCTCTTCCTCACCATCTACGCCGTGGCCACCATCATGTTCTGGTGAGTCCAGGTCCACGTAGAACCACATAAACCACAATGACCCATGTAGATCCACGAAGCAATGCAATGGGTGGATCTTTGTGACAGCTGGGTAGATATAGTGATGGAGTGCTTATTATTATGTCTGGTTTAATAATTTATAAAACAACATCCATTAAATACTTACAACCCATTATAAGAGGTTTGCGCTGTTCCTTCAAGCATGTTTTTTCCTGGAAGCTCATTAATTATAAGAAATGTATTTATTATTCATTCCTTCATTCAACAAAATCCAACTTAACTCAGATTTATTTAGGTTGAACAACAAGAACCATGGCAATAAAGACAATTGATTTGTTTTTTATAATGTATGATAGAAAAATTAAGTCTGTTTTTAGATTTTTTTACCATAACACATTGTTTAAGCATTTAGTTATAAAAATGATAATTAATGGCCAGATATTGACAGTAAAGATTTTCTAGAAAAAAAGGTGTAAAAGAGAGAAGAGCTGAGTAAAAGACATTTATGACACCTTCATTGCAAAAAAAACATAAACAAATCTAGGGCGGCCTATTATAATGTAGTCCATAAAGGGTTAAAGGATGAAGGCGTCCATGTTGTTCTGTTTTGTCTTCAGTTTCCTGGTGTCCGTGATCTACTCCAAAGCCAAACTGGCGTCGGCGTGGCGGAGGAATCATCTACTTCCTGAGCTACGTTCCCTACATGTACGTGGCCATCAGGGAGGGAAGTGGCCCACGATAAGATCACCGCCTTCGAGAAGTGCATCGCTGTAAGCCCCTCCCCCGTCATGTCCCAGTAGTACTGAGGTGTTCCACGTTAACCCATAAAGACCCAGTGCTACTTTTGTGGCAGTCCCCAATTAAATTCTTCTGTCTATTTAACCTTTCCCAAGTGATTTATCACCATTTTTAAAATAATATCCTCAGTGAAAATCAGATGGATGGATGGAAGGAAGAAAGGGAAGGAGGGAGGGAGAGAAATTATAGATTCATCCTAAACTGAGAAATTACAGATTCACTGCTTATGTAGATATATTCATAAAAGCTCAGAGTAATGCTCCGTTCCAGGCTGTTTTTTGAGCCCTCAAGTCACAACTTCAAACCATGACTCACAACTTTGTAACATTCCAGGCAAGTCACACCAAACTGTCTGAGTGCACGGAATTGTGGGAGCTAGATGTAAACAAACCAGCATAGCTGACCATATGTTATGTTCATTTACAATCATTTCTATCACCAAAGGTGTTTGCTCTTTGCTTATTTGAGGGAAATAGAGGAGGAAAAATGACGTATAAGGCAAGAGAAGCTGTTATACGTTTTAGTTTATGTCATTTGTATATTTGGATACGTATTTGGTATTAATTTATTCTTGCACTCAATGGACTGAAAACTAGCTAATGCTAGAGCAGCTGCTGATTATGCAGAACATTTGCAGATAAATAATGTCAGAGCAATACCTTGTTTTGATAAAAAATCTGCATAAACACCACATCCATGGGGGCCGCCATTGCTACGTGACGTCAGAACTCAGAACTGGGAGTACATCGATCTAGTACGAGTTCACGGGTGGGAAGTCACAGGTTTGACTGACATTCCAGTGCATTTTCACTGGTAAAAGGTTGAAAAAGCACGAGTTACGGGTGGACTGGAATGCAATATAAATTCAAAGGTTATTATATCAAAACAGAGAAAACTGAAGAAAAAGAGACTTTTTCAGCAAACATATCATTAACTGAACAAAAACATCTCCATCTACTGACATTTATCGAACTACATGAGTTTTACTAGTGAATCAATGTCGTAGAAGACGACACATAACATCCTGCAGATAGACCACAAGGACTTGCACAGAGGTTTTATTATTTACTTTTAAGGGCAAGTACTGTAGATTCGCATCATGATCACATCATCCACAAAACAATGAAATTAGATGTTGTGCTTTCTAAAAATGGAACCAGGGGGCTGTATATACAAAGAAAATAGGACCCAGAATAGAGCCGAGAGGGACCCCAAAGCCTTCAGATTCAATGGTTATTATATCAGAACAGTGAAAACTAAAGAAAAAGTTTTCAGCAAAATATGTCAATAACTGAACATAAACCCACTGTGTCCATCCACTGTCATTGATCCAACTCCATGGGTTTTACTGGTGAATCAATGTTGTAGAAGATGACGGTGTTTCCAAGGTAACTACAGAGCTTCTGAATAATAATAATAATAATAATAATAATAATAATAATAATAATAATAAACTTTATTTGTATAGCACCTTTCATACAGAAATTGTAGCCCAAAGTGCTTCACATTGAAAAAATACAATATTAAAATACATTAAGATTTGATTAGAAATACAATAAAATAAAAATAAATATAAAAACAGCGCACATTATGCACAGAATTTTTGAAGTGCAAGAAATAAGATGAAATTTGAGAGAAATACAATAAAATAAAAATAAAAGCAGCGCACATTAAAATATTTGATTATACATAGAATTTTTGAAGTGCAAGAAATAAGATGAAATTTGAAATACAATAAAATAAAAAATAAAAATAGAAATACAATAAAATAAAATAAAAATAAAAACCGCACATTCCTGGTTCCTGAATTGTGACCCCATTTTTATCTCCTTTCAAAGGCTGATGAGAATAAAAATGTTTTTAATTTGGTTTTAAATATATTCAGTGAACTGGCTTCTCTAATGTGTTTTGGAATTGTATTCCATAACTTTGGTGCATAGTTAGTAAAGGCTGCGTCCCCCATTTTCTTTGTAATATTTCTGGGAGTCACTAGTAACCCTGCGTTTGATGACCTCAGTGTTCTAGTTTGTACATAATTGATCAGTGAGTTTGCAATGTAACTTGGTCCGGTTCCATTTAGAGCTTTATACGTGAGGAGTAGTATCTTAAAATCAATTCTGTAGGTTACCGGTAGCCAGTGCAGGGAAACCAACACTGGAGTAATGTGCTCTCTCTTCTTGGTTTTGGTTAATAACCTAGCTGCAGAGTTCTGAATCAGCTGAAGTCTGTCTGTGCTGCTTTTTGGGAGACCTGTAAGGAGTGCATTACAGTAGTCCAGTGAATGTCCAAACGGGTCATATCGGATGACCATGAAAAGGTGATTAACTGCATTTTACACCAATTATTTACATGAATTGATAGGATTAATGGATCAAAGGATATTAAACAGTTCAGATCAGTAGATGGTTTTGGTCTGTGGTGAATATTTGGGTCTTTATGGGCTGATTTATTAATCTTTATGGGATCAGTTGGTGGTTTGGGTTGAAATGCTGTCTAAGTCCTGATCCGTGTCCCTTCCAGTCCCTGATGTCCACCACCGCCTTCGGGCTCGGCTCCAAATACTTTGCGCTGTATGAGGTGGCAGGCGTCGGCATCCAGTGGCGGACCATCAGCCAGTCTCCGGTGGAGGGTGATGACTTTAACCTGGGTCTGTCCATGATGATGCTCATTATCGACGCTGGCGTCTACGGCGTCCTCACCTGGTACATCGAGGCCGTGCATCCAGGTACGAACCCTGGTTAATGTCATCTGACGTGACCTTTTGCATCTGTACGTTATAATTCTAGGGACTATGGAGGCAAATTAACATTTTCACTCTAATCCAGGTTATGATTTTGGCAGTGGTACATTTTGTTGTAGCAAGGTTGTTTTTTTTGTGTGTTGCTGAGATGCACTGAAAAACAATTATAAGCACTTTATAAGGTTCAAAGACTTTTATTGGCAAATAAATCACTTTTGTGCTAAGAATCAATTTGTGTCACTGCCAAAAGTTTTGGCCACAACAGTGAATGTGATACAGACTGATTAATCTAAAAAGTAAACACTTCTTTGGCCACATTTATAATGACCTATGCTGTTCCCACCCACATAAAATTATGTTTATTTGCACATTAGGACAGTTTGATCCACATAAAAGAATCTGAGGACACCTAGAAACTGGGTGATGGAAAAAGAACATTGTACGGAAATCTGATTTTAACAGCATAGTGTGTAGTTAAATGTTTAAGTCAGAATTTATTCAAAAACAGTGATATAATGCATGAATAGAACAGAACAGAATAGAATAGAATAGAATAGAATAGAATAGCCATTATTGTCATTAGGAGTGCTACTCCAGTCAATTCAACAATATTGATTAAAAAAAACCCAACACATTAGAAAATAAGAATGGAGCGAATATAAAATGACAAAAGTAGAAATAACATAAGAAAATAGATTATAAACTTTTACAAAAGTAAGATAAGAATTGAGCTAAATAGAAATAAAAATAGACATAAAATATGAATAGATACAATATTAAACTGTATGTACAGTATGTATATCTACGAACATTAGTGCATTTATGTTTGGATAAATATTGAATAAGTATTGCATTGTTATTGCAAGACCACAGACTTTGCACAAACTCCACATAATTCACATTTTATAAAGGGTTATCGCACATTTTTGGAAGTGATTGCATGAGGATACATGGAGGGAAGTGATTTTACCGGAAGAAACACCAGAGTTATTACTTTTTGCTGTTAAGTGTTGGTGACAGCTCTTGGGAAGAAACTGTCACCTCAAACAAGTGTAATATCATATTTGTGCAATTTAAGAAATTCTGTCATGTCCATCAAGCCTTTCTAAAGCAGTTCCTCAAAATGTGCATAAAAGTATATGAATGAAAACACAGTCATTGTCTAAATTCCCATGATCCCGTTGGTGGTTTCCTGCACCTGGTTTCAGAGTGATCATGTGTACGGTCTGTGTTTTCCACAGGTATGTACGGGCTGCCTCGTCCGTGGTACTTCCCCCTGCAGAAGTCCTACTGGTCGGGCAGTGGGCGGATGGAGACCTGGGACTGGCCCTGGTGTGGAGGTGGGACAGCCAGACTCAGCGTGATGGAGGAGGACCAGGCCTGTGCCATGGACCAGAGAAGATCTGGTATGGATGACCTGTGGCTCAGATGGGACTGAATTCAATGAAATTTCACCCGATCTACCTTCATTTCATTCTTATTTAACATATTTCCTGAACTAAAACTCACAAATCAATTAGAAACTGTTGAGATACGTCTGGTTTTCATAACTTTTAGGCTCCAATATTGAGAATTTTAGATCCTAAAAGGCCTTTATTTTTCCGTAATCAAACTTAACCACACAGTATGTAGTGTTTCAACTTTAAAATATGTACAAATGACAAGGTCTGTTTCATCAAGTTGATCCTCAGTTTAGTTTAGTTTAGTTTGTTTCATACAAAAACATAATACAAAACATAGGAAAAAAAAAAAAAAAAACAATACAAAAATAAAAAATCAAATAATAGAAAAACAGAACAACTGTTGTGCCTGAAAGGGAGTAGGAAGAAGCCCCTGCTAATCCAGTCCTACCCCCCCCCCCCCCCCCCCCCCCCCGATTCCAGTCCTCAGACTGTTAGTGCTTAAAGGTGCTGGAGACTTTCGTGACCAGTTTTTCATCAGATCTGTAAAACCTCAGTCATATCCTCAGTATCACAAATCTGTTAGTCTTTCTGTGATTACTCACCTGAATCTCTTGCATTACGGTGAACAATTTCAGACTGCCATCCACCATAACAAACCGTGTGTTTACAAACTGACCCGGGATGTCACTCAGGCATCTTCGGAATTTTGTCGCGACGTGCATTGTGGGAAACGGAGGTTTGCGCAGCCACCTGACAGCAGCAGCGGCAAGGCAACCATATGGTATTATATGGATGAAACAAACACGCGGAATCGCAGAAATGGCTGGAGGAATATGCATAGAAGGAAGGGAGTTAATGCCATTTCCGATCGTCTGTTCCAGCTGCTGCGCCCGATGTGGGGCTCGAACCCACGACCCTGAGAGTAAGAGTCTCAAAAGTCTCAGTCTCAAAAATTAATCTTCATCTTGAAAAACACTTTCTCAAAGCAAACACAAATATCTATCACGTCAGCGCTTCTAGCTTTTGTTGCTACGTTAGCTTCATACAAATCCATGAAACCCATTATCAAACAGAGGGTCTGTAATACTAACCTGTGCAGAAATGTGACATTAAAGACGCTCATTCATATGTTTTCCTAATGTTTGACACAGATGATTTGTGTTTTTGTCTTCCCAGAGGAGATGCGGGGCATCGAGGAGGAGCCGAGTCATTTACCACTTGTTGTTTGCATCGACAAACTCACCAAGGTTTATAAGACCGGCAGCAAAGTGGCCCTGAACAAACTGAGCCTGAACCTCCATGAGAACCAGGTGGTCTCCTTCCTGGGACACAACGGAGCCGGGAAGACCACCACCATGTGAGGAGGATAATGTGTCTGATGATTATGTAGAACAATGGGTAACAAATAGAAACGAAATGATCAATGATGATTAATCTTGAACCCTGTAAATGCTGCTTGTGATGCGTTTGTTGTAAGACTGGATGATGTAGGGTCAACACAAACAATACATGGACTCAAACATGTCATTCTACAACTTTTCTGTCAGAAAATTAACTCATAAAGACCCAAACATCCACTGATGGCCCAACATTGCCCCACAGAATTATTATTATTATTAATTATTCATATTATAACTACGAATAATATAATATTACTATATATCAGGGTTTCTGCAGGTCATTAAAAAGCATGAAGTCATTAAATAGATTTTGTGAAAATTAAGGCCTTCAATGGCATTAAAAAGCATTAAATTCAATGTCCAGAGGCTTTAAAAAATTAAATACACTTGATGGAAAAAAAGCATTGTTATTCACGATTTATTTTGATTATATAAACACTTAATAATTTTGATCAGAAGTATAGTGTGATGATTGACAGGTGGAACCCTTTAATTGATGATTGTTTATGACTGATATATGAAGTCACAAGGAATGCAACGTGCTGTGAGTGTGCTCATGCTGTGGGAATATTAGCAAATGTCGGAAAAACGGGAAAATGCAACTTTCAGCAGAAGTGATTGGAGGAGGAACCAGGTCCAGTCTGGCCTGTAGGATGAATTTGTGAAATGCAAAAATTACACTGAAGAGATTATCAATCAGTGGTGTAAAAAACATTTTAATTCAGGTTCCACATACAGACCAATTAAATCTCACCTGGGTCAGACCAATAAAATATTATAATAACCTATAAATAATGACAACTGCAGATTTGATCTTTGTTTTAGTGTAAAAAAGTAAAATTACGTGAAAATGTTTATATTAACCAACAAAAAATTTGAGTAACTCGAACAAATATGAACAACTTGAAATGTCTTAAGTACGGTGGCCCAGAGGTGCAACAGCCCAAAAAACATTATCCACTATAAGAAAAAAAAGAGAACAGCCCAAAAATTATCCACTATAAGAAAAAAGGCAACAGCCCAGAAAATTATCCACTGTAAGAAAAAAAAGACAACAGCCCAAAAAATTATCCAGTATAAGAAAAAAAGAGAACAAGCCAAAAAAATATCCACTATAAGAAAAAAAAAAACCCATCATCCACCTTTTCAATTAGGAGGGCACTGTTTACCTGAAAGGTCTCTTGCTTTAAAATTAAGGCCACCGCAAAAAATAAAAGCATAGGCTGAAAATTTTTAAGGCCTTCAGCTAATGTGGCTAATGCTAACGAAGTAACCCACCAGAAGTGGAGGTCGGTGCACTAAAAATACAGTTATTTTAAAAATAGTGGATAATTTTTTGGCCTGTTCTCTTTTTTTTCTTGTAGAGGATAGTTTTTTGGGCTGTTCTGTTTTTTTTTTATTTTCTTATAGTGAATAATTTTTTTGGGCTGTTCTCTTTTTTTTCTCATAGTGGATTATTTTTTCGAGCAGGTCTCTTTTTTTTCCTTATAGTGGATATTTTTTTGGGCTAGTGGATAATATTTTGGGCTGTTGCACCTCTGGGCCACCGTACTTAAGAGAAGTAAATGCAATTTTACCGATATTCTGCCTGTTACTACATGTTTTATGTATTTGTAATTGTAATGTAAGTTGTAACGCACGTGTAAATGATTAAATGAGGCAGAAAATTGCTAAAACTGCCCTTGTTTTTCCTAAGATATTTCAAGTTGTTAATGTTTTTCAGATTTTTAAGGAAACATTGTGGATGTAAACATGATCCTGATGTAATTTTACTTTTTTCGCTGTTCTTATTTTACTGGTCCGGCCCACTTGAGATCATATTGAAGTGAATGTGGCCCCTGAACTAAAATGAGTGACAGCCCTGATCTAAATAATGTGACTCTTCTCTGATAGGTCCATCCTGACCGGTCTGTTCCCGCCCACCTCTGGCTCGGCCACCATATATGGTCACGACATCCGCACGGAGATGGAGCGGATCCGACAGAACCTGGGCATGTGTCCTCAGCACAACGTCCTGTTTGACAAACTGAGCGTGGAGGAACATCTGTGGTTCTACTCCCAACTCAAAGGCATGGCAGAAGAAGACATCCGCAAGGAGATGGACAAGTCAGTGCAAGTTTACTGTGGATCTGTAGAAGGAAAAGTACTAGATTACAAAAAAGTACTTTAAATAGAAGCAAATCCGGGAGAAAAAAAACACAAAATTTTCGTTGATCTAGTTATTATATGAACCTAAAACTGCCAAACAGGTCAAATTTACACATTTCTAGCATCATTTTTACTCGATTTCTAATCCCAGAAAATATTCTTGGTTGTTGTATTGGGTCATTTCTCTTCGCTAAGAAGATTTTTTTTTTTTAAGTCATCCATTTTTTTGGTCTAATTTTATAATTAGAGCGCATAAATTTACTGTAGTCCTTCTAAAATAACACCAAACATGGATTTTACTGGAAAATATCTGTATATTCAGTCTGAAAATCAGTGCATGTTTCCACATTTAGAATACTTTATTTATCTGTATGTTTGGGATGAATAAAGAACATCTATCTATCTATCTATCTATCTATCTATCTATCTATCTATCTATCTATCTATCTATCTATCTATCTATCTATCTATCTATCTATCTATCTATCTATCTATCCACCCTTCCTTCCTTCCTTCCTTCTTTCTTTCCTTCTATCATCCATCCTTCCTTCCTTCCCTCCTTCCATCCATCCATCCTTCCATCCTTCCTTCCTTCCTTCTATCCATCCTTCCTTCTTTCTTTCCTTCTATCATCCATCCTTCCTTCCTTCCTTCCTTCCATCCATCCATCCATCCGTCCATCCATCTTTCCTTCCTTCCATCCTTCCTTCCTTCCTTCCTTCCTGCCTTCCTTACTTACTTCCATCCTTCCATCCATCCATCCTTCCTTCCATCCATCATCCTTCCTTCCATCATCCATCCATCCTTCCTTCCTTCCTGCCTTCCTTACTTACTTCCATCCATCCATCCTTCCATCCATCATCCTTCCTTCCATCATCCATACATCCATCCGTCCATCTATCTTTCCTTCCTTCCATCCTTCCTGCCTTCCTTCCTTCCTTCCTTCCTTCCTTCCATCCTTCCTTCCATCCATCATCCTTCCTTCCATCATCCATCCATCCATCCATCCGTCCATCCATCTTCCCTTCCTTCCATCCTTCCTTCCTTCCTTCCTGCCTTCCTTACTTACTTCCATCCTTCCATCCATCCATCCATCCTTCCTTCCATCCATCATTAAACCGTCCTTCCATCATCCATCCATCCTTCCATCATCCATCATCCATCCATCCTTCCTGCCTTCCTTCCTTCCTTCCTTCCTTACATCCTTCCATCCATCATCCTTCCTTCCATCATCATCCATCCTTCCATCCATCCATCCATCCATCCATCCTTCTTTCCTTCCTTCCTTCCTTCCTTCCATCCTTCCTTCCTTCCTTCTTTCATTCCTTCCTTCCATCCTTCCTTCCTTCCTTCCTTCCTCCCTCCCTCCCGGGGGAAATTTTAGTTTGTTACCGTTGCTCCAGTCACGTATAATAAAAACTAACAGGATATAAATTAGCAATACAAAAAAAAAAAAAAATTATATGTATATATATATATATCTATATATATATATATATATATATATATATATATAGATAGATAGATAGATAGATAGATAGATATAGATATATATAGATATATTGATATATAGATAGATATAGATATATAGCTATATATATAGATATGTGTGTGTGTGTGTGTATCATATAATGAATGAAACCATTCCAAACTCTTTAAATTGCTTTTACAGACATTTATTTTTACACATATGCAGCTTGTTCTATATAAATGACACCAAATTAGGGCAAATAAATGTGTGTTAATATTTTATTGTACTTCTCTCTGTCTGCAGGTTATTTCTAAAAATAAAATTCAGATAAGAGGGAAAATACTGCTGCAACCTCTCCTGCTCCAGACTAATTGTGTGCATGATTGCAGTTAAAGATCATTTAGTTTCTGTGAATAATATGGTTCAATAAACTCCCCATTTCACCTTCCTGTTTTACAAGACACAACTCCCCTTAACATCCCCTTCAGCACTCATTCAGGAGGAAATTTACGCCACAGCGAAGGTCGACTGAGAACACAGCTTAGTGGTTTTTACGAGTGCATAATTTATTTTTATTCTGCAAAACTGACTTGTTCTATTCTTGTTTTTATGTAGTTTTGATGTTAGTTTTTCAGGTATTATGAGGTGGTTTATAGAGAATGAAAACAGTGAAGGACTAGACATTAACTCATATAGACCCAGTGCTATTTTTGTGGCAGTTTCCAAATTAAATTTTCTCTATATTTAACTTTCATTAAGTGATTTATCACCATTTATTATAATTTTATTCTCTGTGTTTTGTGTGTTTTCAGTGAAATTCAGGTGTTTTCCTATATTTACTTTATTGATCATGTAGATGTTCATAAAAGTTCACATTAAAGTTGAGGGTTATTATATCAAAAACAGAGAAAACTGAAGAAAAAGCGACTTTTTTAGTAAAATATATTATTAACTGAACATAAAAACAAGTGTCTTCATCCACTGTCATTGATCCACCTCCATGGGTTTTACTGGTGAATCAATGTTGTAGAAGATTGTTCATTTTATTTATTAGTTCATTTATTTTTGTTCATTTTGTTTCCCATTTATTATTTTTTCTCCAACTTTGTTCAGTCTGTGGCTTATATTGTTTGTGTTACTTATTATTTTGTTGATTTGTTATTGATTTTTGTTCATTTAATTGATCATTTTATTCTTTTTGACTTCATTTTAGACAATTTTTTTGCTTATTTTTTTAACATTATTTATTATTTTGGATTTTTTTTTTTAATTGAATCAATGTTGTAGAAGATGACAGTGTTTCCATGGTAACTACAGAACCTCTGAATGTCCAAATGAGTCATATCTGATGACCATGAAAAGATGAATAACTGTATTTTACGCCAATTATTTACATGTATTGATCGGATTAGTGGCTCAACAGATATTAAACAGTTTAGATCAGTGGATGGTTTTGGACACCAGTGGATTTTTGGGGTTTTTAAGGGTAAACAAATATATTTAAGACTGTTAAAGACGGGTAAAATATGTTCAACGCAGTATATTTCTCGTACTATCCCCTTACTATAGTAAAAACCACATATCTAAAAATGTTTTTCAATGTTTGTGGTAAACTGAAGAATGACATGTTTCCGTCATGGGTCGAGATTAACCCTATAACGCCAAATGTATCATATTTGATACAAGCACTTTGAAGCCCTCTGCATGATCAGTGTGATTTTTTGTCTTGAAAAACCTGATGTATACAATTAAATACATACAATACACAGATAATCCACCAGGGGGAGGAGTTCATTCAGCAGAGGCCTTTCCAGTGACACTACAAGACTGACATTAATGAGGAAGGATTATTATTTACTATTATTATTTACATTATTTACATGTATTGATAGGATTAACAGATCAGTAGATGGTTTTGGTTGACGGTGGATGTTTGGGTCTTTATGGGTTAAATGTAATTCACAGAAACATTGATTTTGAAGGTTCTATATTGTGCAAAGGCATTTTATTCTTGATTTTAGCTGCAGTTCTGTTCATTTATAGTTAGTGCAGCATTGTCTGTTGCTCTGTTTGCAGCTCTCACATGTTTCTGCGCATGTTTTAGTCTTTGCTAGTTTTAACCTCCTCCTCATAACCCCTGCCTCCTGCATCATTAAATCTCCCTTCTGCCCTGGAGTGTAAAGTTTGGCGAAGGTGATCCAGTTTAGTTCTGTGTTTGTCCAGGATGATCGTCGACCTGGAGTTATCCAACAAGCGCCACAGCCTGGTGCAGACCTTGTCCGGGGGGATGAAGAGGAAGCTGTCGGTGGCCATCGCCTTCGTCGGAGGCTCCAGAGCCGTCATCCTGGACGAGCCCACGGCGGGGGTGGATCCGTACGCACGCCGGGCCATCTGGGACCTCATCCTCAAGTACAAACAGGGTGAGTACCAGAGGACGTCCTCGCAGTCTGCCCTCACAACTATTTTTAAAGAGGTCAAGGCTCTCTTTTATATGCAAATGTTAGTGGAGACTTTAATAAAGCTGCATCTACTGGAGGGATCTGCTGAGTTAATAGAGGACGCTGCACACATCAAACCATTTCTCAGTTCATTTTTCTTCATGATGAGGCTGATGGGATCACATTTTCATATAATCAAAGAAAAACTCCCGTATGTGTACGCCTGTAAAAATGGTTGTTAACCCATAAGGACCCAGTGTGACATTTGTGTCAGTTCCCAAATTATTTTTCCTCGATATTTAACATTTCTTCAGTTATTTATCACCATTTATTGTAATATTATTCTCTTTAGTTTGAGTTTTTGTGTGTAAATCATGTATTTTCCTATATTTAATTCACTGATCATGTAGATGTTCATAAAAGCTCGGAGTAAAGATGAGGGTTATTATATCAAAAAATAGAGAAAACTGAAAAGAAGTTACTTCTTCAGCAAAATCTCTCATTAACTGAATATAAACCCAGTGTCTCCATCCACTGTCATTGATCCAACTCCATGGGTTTTTCTGGTGAATCAATGCTGTAGAAGATGACAGTGTTTCCATGGTAACTACGGTGCCTCTGAACGTCCAAATGGGTCATATCTGATGACCATGAAAAGATGACAAACTGTATTTTACACCAATTATTTACATGTATTGATAGGATTAGTGGATCAACAGGTATTAGATATTTTATACTGGTAGATTTTTTTGGTTGCCAGTGGTTGTTTGGGTCTTTATGGGTTAACTTGGCACATTACGTTAGAAAATAAATATAGGAAAGAAATGTTTCATACATATTAGAGGTGCACAATATATCGTTTGAGCATCGTCATCACAATGTACACTATATGACGTAAACCATCAGCTGTGCATGTGTGTAAGTGTGTGTTGTCCGTCTGCACCAGGTCGGACCATTCTGCTCTCCACCCACCACATGGATGAAGCCGACCTGCTGGGAGATCGCATCGCCATCATCTCACACGGGAAACTCAAATGCTGCGGCTCTCCGCTCTTCCTGAAGAGCACCTACGGAGACGGATACAAACTGACGCTGGTCAAAAAGCAGAGCGAAGGCAGAGGTGTGTATACGGTCTGAGTACGGAGGTCACACAACACTCAGATTTTCACCAACGATGGAAGTAAATGAAGCCAATGCAAACAAATCCTACAGATGCAGTTAATCTAGTTTATTATAATGAAGCCTGTGTCTGAAAGTCAGTGTTCACCCTCTGATGAACCAGTGTCTGGACTCTAAACTCTTCCATAAATGAGTTTAAAATGAGCCCTGTTTAAATCAGTGTCACAATATGTTCTTTCTAGTTCTTTTTTTTTATTCTTGACTCCATTTTTGTCATTTTTGTCATGTTAAAAATTATCATTTTTATTATATTTTTATCCACAAAGGAATGATTTCATGTTTGAAATATTTTCTTTTTTTTTTTTTTTTTTTTTTTTTTTACATTTTCAACAGCTGTAAAATGTTTTGTTTTGGGTTTTTTTTTTTGTATTTTGAGTGAGTGAGTCCTTTGTTGTTTCTGTAGAATGAAGGAAAGAATGACTGTAGAAAGGATCAAAGGTTTAGATGAAATTCTTTTCTATTCTATTGTGTTCTATTCTTTTCGAGTCTATTCTGTTCTTTTCTATTCTTTTCTTTTCTATCCTGTTCTATTCCGCTCTGTTCTTTTCTATTCTATTCTATTCTATTCTGTTCCATTCTGTTTTTTTCTATTATGTTCTATTCTTTTTTATTCTTTTCTATTCTTTTCTGTTCTATTCTTCTCTTTTCTATTCTATTCTATACTTTTTTATTCTATTCTATTCTACCTGATGCTTTGCCTCTAACCTTTTATCCAATAATTCACTCTTTTACTTGGACACATTTTCTGCTGTCGTCCGTTTGTTTTTGTCTCTTTAATATTCTGTCCTCCTCTGCTCTGTCCGTCCGTCTGTCCATCATGGTGTCTGTTTGTTTGTTTGTTTGTTTGTTTATTTGTTGGTTTGTTTCCTCCGTCCTTCAGGCCAGGGCAGTCAGCTGCAGTCTCCCTCGTCCCTGTCCCCGTCCTCCTCTCTGTCGCCTTGCTCAGAGGCTCGGGTCACCCAGTTTATTCGTCAGTTCGTGGCGTCCTGCCTGCTGGTGTCCGACTCCAACACTGAGCTGTCCTACGTCCTGCCGTCCGAGGCCGTCAAGAAGGGCTGCTTCGAGAGACTCTTCCAGGTTCATTTACGCTCAACGTGGCATGACTTTTCTATTTTTTTTTTTGTTTGTCAGTTTACCACATGAGCACTACTATTTATAAAGGACATGATGTTTCAAATTTAATGTCTACAGTTGCACTAAAATACAATAATGTAAATTAATATGTATAGTCACGTAAAACCGTGCACCATTAATTCAAATGTTTCTGCTTAGTTATATATTGTGTTATGTACTGAAAATATTTATTGATTTATTTATGGAGCCAATTTGGGGCCCATATTTATTTATTTAGTTATTTAGAACAATAATATAAATTAACATGTATAGTTGCATAAAACCATACACCATTAATTCAAACGTTTCTACTTAGTTATATATTGTGTTATGTACTGATAATATTCATAGATTTATTTATGGAGCCGATTTGGGGCCCTTATTTATTTATTTATGTATGTATGTATGTGTGTATGTATGTATTTGTTTAGAACATGCAAAGAAACAAATTTTAAAAAAAGCAAAATAAGACAAAAACAAAATAACATGTAAATGTACAGAATCTATCTTCAAGTACGTGTCTGAATGTGTATGGTCAAAAAGGAGTAGGAAGAAATATAAACAGTATAATCTGTATGAGTGATTCTTGAAACTGTTTTGTTTTTATTTGAGATAAAAAAGACCATGATTCTTAATAAATAGTACATTGTAAAAAAAAAAAAAAAAAAAAACACAAAAAAAGTCAATAAAATAAAAATAAAGAAATACAATAAAAAATGAAATAAATGAAATAAGATAGTTACAGTGAAATAAAACACAGAAATAAATTAATACAATAAAAAATGTAATAAAAAGTACATAATACACTAAATTAGTAACTAAATTAAAACTTGCAAACAAGGAAATCTGTTTGGATGTCTAGGAAATAATATTATAACTAGATAATGCTTGACACGATTTTATTGTTTGGTGAATTTCTCTACAAAAACAGTCATGAGAAACGCAGACTCTTAAGTTGGTTTCATTTGTTCAATTCGTTACAGTTATGATTGCATTGGTTAATTTATGTAGAGACTAGTTAAAAAACTTCAACCTTTTAATGGCACATGAAATATTTGTCATGTTCTGACCGTAAATAATCATTTTTAACAAAATGTAACTGTCTGGTTTCTTTAACTTTTTCTCAGGAAAGAAAAATCAGCGTTTAAATTTACATGAAATATTCATTTTTTGTTTATTGGGGTAATTATTCGCAAGGACTAATAAGGACATTTTTATTATAATATTTCAAATCAGGGGGAATTTGAAGTTCTATAAGCTGTAGGTGTGATGTGTCCACTGCTTTTGTCCATATTCTGTGTCTTAAAATGAAAAACTAGTGTCAGGAAAAACATTAGTTCAGGATCTTATTGAAATCAAAGTGTCAGTTTTTGAACCTGTGTAAGTTTTATTTTATTTTATTTTATTTTTCTACTTTATTTATTTGCACATCATAAAACAGCAAGAGAAAAAAATTATAAAACAACAACAACATTCAAACAAATAACATCATTGTGCAGGAGAAGATAGAAGCCAAAAAAGGCTCATGTGAATACCTCGCTGGAAATAAACACTACACAGGGGGAAAAAAAAGAAAAAAAGAATTAAAAATATGATATAACTGAAATAATAAACTAAAGTAAAAACAATAAAAATACAAATCAAATTACAAATCATCAAATGATATACAGCCTTACATTTTTACATGAATTATGATCCTTTTCAGATGCTTTTTCAATAATGATAAAGATGTTGATTGAAGTTCAGGTTATAGATTAGTTCTCTTTTGTCCACGTCATTGTTTATCCTTAGTTGTTTTTCAAGTTCAGCTGGACTGGTTTTGTTCTTGAAAATGTTGTCATCATCTGTTCTATTTGCTGGTGGGGGAAAGCGAACTTATTAGACCAGTTGTTCCCAACCTTTTTTGGCTCGTGACCCCATTTTAACATCACAAATTTCAAGCAACCCCAGACATTCAAAACAGTTAATATTTTTTTCTTTGCTAAAATTAATTTGTTTTTGGTCGTGTAATAGTTTGCTATACTATGTTGCAAATAAACGTTAATTTTAGAGGACATTTAGTCTATATAATGTATATTATTCTGGACGGAGGCAGTAAAGCCAGGTGTAGATTACTGCACAAAGGGAGAATTTGATTTTCCTTGGACAGGATATGTACAGTCAGTCCAGCTGTGATTTACAAGGCTGACAATTAACCCTTTCATGCATAGTGGTCACCACAGTGGACAGCTCTTCTACACTTGTTCCCTTATCGTATTTTCAAAGGATTTTGTTATTTTAGTTCCATATAAGCTAACACAGAGGACACTTAAGCATCATCCCATACACTACAATTCATACCATTACTGTAACTTAGCTGTTGATAAACCTGATTTGCACGAACATGTTTGAGTGTAAATCAGGTACATGTTATTGTTCTTAGACTGTCTTTAACTTTTTAGTTTTGTTTTTTTTTTTAAGTTTTTTTTTTTTTTTTTTTTTTTTTGCATATAATCTCCATGAAGTGAGTAATAACTAGTATTAGAGTTTGTTAAAATGTGACAAAACATCAGATTAACAATATTTTGATTGATTGATTTCATAGTTTTCACACAGTGTATCAGTAAATAGATGTTTCTTTGCTTCTAAAATTAAACACATGCTGTTCAGCTGAGTGGACATTTTTGCAACTCTATGAAAAATAGGTTCATAAAAAACAGTTTCAATCACATTATTTTTTTTTCATGCCTAAAGAGTAATAATAATAAAATATAATAATAATAAAAATAAAAACACTCAAGGAAAAAAAATCTCAATTAAGTTTCTCATAATTCATGCATGATAGGGTTAATACTGAACAAACAACAACTCAAACTATGAATTATGAAAGATCTGCAGCATTTGAAACTGACCACAATGAACATTTGACAGATAAAGAGAACCACAGTGCTGCAGTTTCGGACTCACAGTTTGTCATGTCTTTTATGGATTGTGACTGTCTCTGTAAACTCAACATATATTTTTTAGTAGTAAGTTTTTTTGTTTTTTTTTTTAAATCAATTACTAGAAATTTCAGGCGACCCCATTTTAATTCCAGACGAGCCCACAGTTGAAAAACACTGTATTCGACAGTATCAGCCCCAGTCGTCCCTTCAGTCTGACGTCGTCCTGTCTTGTTTGTGTCTCCAGGCGTTGGAGCAGAGTCTGGACAGTCTGGCTCTGACCAGCTTCGGCGTGATGGACACCACCCTGGAGGAGGTCTTCCTCAAAGTGTCTGAGGAGGATCAGTCTCTGGAGAACAGTGACGCTGGTGAGACCTAGTTCCTCTGCTGTGTTTTCAGACTGCTTCACGTACTTATAGTTCAGTGTCCGACAGGCCATGAGCTACTGTGAAGGGGCTGTGTCAAGAGTTATCGTCATTAGCAATTTCTTCAAACATCTACTCTGACAAAACTACTGTACATTTAAAATTTTATATTTAGCTTCCTTGAGATAATGTCTACAAAGCTTGTTAACAGTTTGGAGAACTTTTGATTCTTGAATTTTTGACAAATGTGTGAAATATAAAAAAATTGCCTTTATAACATATAAATGGTTACAGATATCAGTATAGTTACTACTGAGCACTGATAGGAAGTCACATATGGACTTTCATTTGAGTCCATGACCTTTGACTTTGAATGACCTTGAAGGGTCAATCTCAAGGTCACTAATGTCTCCATTTCAAGAATCACCTCTGAAACTAGTGGTTGGATTCATTTAAAAAATTATATGTAGCTTCATTGGGATAATGTCTACAAAGCTTTTTTTTTTTGACAGTTTTGATAACTTTTGATTCTTGAATTTTTTGACAAATTTTTTGAATTATAAAAAACTTTCTTTTACTTCTAATGGTCCATATTTTGATGGTTTATAACATATAAATGGTTACAGATATCAGTATAGTTACTACTGAGCACTGATAGGAAGTCATATATGGACTTTCATTTGGGTCCATGACCTTTGACCTTGAGTGACCTTTAAGGGTCAAAGTCAAGGTCACCAATGTCTACATTTCTTTTTTTTCTAATTTTATTTTTGTACAGAAAAGTAAGATAACAAGAACATTTAACGAGGGCTGTACACAATCAAATAAAATACAATAACAATATACAGGGAAATACAGTTTCATAAAGAAAAGAGAATATGTAAAAAAAAAAAAAAAAAAAAAAGAAACTCAAGGTCACCAGTGCCTACATTTCAACAATTTTCTCTGAAAGTAGTGGTTGGATTTATTAAAAATTTTATCTGTGGTTTCCTTGGGTCAAATGTCTACAAAGTTTGCTGACAGTTTTGAGAAATTATGATTTTTAAATTTTTGTCAAATTTTCTAAATATTAAAAATTTGCCTTTACTTACAATTAGGGATGGGAACTGAGAACCGGTTCTTTTTGAGAACCGGATCCCAGTAGTTCGATTCCTTGGAATTGTTTGCCTGCCTGCTTAACAATTCTGCTTATTGATTCCGCCTTCGTTAAGCACACGTGATGACATCCCACGTACGCTGCATCGTTTTGGTCAGAACGTAGTCAACATAGTGTTGAGGCAGAAACGGTCTAAAGAGACGACACCAGGGCCACTTGTAACATTTGCAAAAAGCTTGGAATCCCTCCAGTCTGCTCAAACATTTGTCCAGAGTATGTGATTCATTTAATTCTCTACTTAGCAACACTTGTGAATGTTGCGGCAGAGTGAACACCAGGCTGTCATCCGGGCCCAGTTCTGGTTCCGGTCCGGGCAACAAACGTTGCACCCCCTCAAATACAAGTTTCCGAAGACAGGGGAAAGGAAATGAGGTGCACAACAACAGGAGACAGGCAGAGTCGAACCGGTTCCACGTAGTGGAAATGCGGCAATAGAGGAATTAGTAAAACGTATTTAGTTTCACTTTCACTGTACACCCCCCCATCCCCACCCCAAACCGGGCCCGGTGTCATCTTTTGCTATTTGTACATATTGTATTTATGTTATATTTTCTGTGCAAAGATGGAAATATAAAAGACAGTTAATGCAAACACACCCGTTTGTACTCTTTTATTCCCTCACCCGATGAGAGTCGATAAGAGAATCGATAAGGAGTCGAATTGATAAGCAAAATCGATAATGGAATCAGAATCGTTAAATTCTTATCGATTCCCATCCCTGCTTATAATGGTCCATATTTTTTATGTTTATATCGTGTAAAGGGTTACAGATATGAATAAAGTTCCTATTGATCACTGATAGAAGTCATATTTGGACTTTGAATTACTTGAGTTCTCCTCCAGTGAAAGTCCCGCCCACCTCTATTGTCAGATTGATCTGCATCCAGACCACAGGACTGGAACATAGAATAGAACCTGACAACCTCACACATCCAGCTTGTTATTGATTCTTGATAGAACATGCTGGTGAGGTACAGGACTATTTGCCCTATCTTTAACTTTTGTAACTTACTTACAGATTTTCCAACACAGGTTTTCTGCTACATGTGCAGTATCTTAGTCAAAGTGCTGATGTCTTAGTTCTGAGGAGGTCTTTGGCTCCGGGCTCAGAGGCTCATTCTCATTCTCTCCTCTGGGCAGACATGAAGGGCTCCCCGGGGGGCAGCTCGGTGGGGAAATCCTCAGTGGGCTCAGGAGGTCTGGGGGGGCCGCAGGGTGAAACCGGGCCCTCAGCGGAGAGCGAGAAGCCGGAGGTGGAGCTGAGTAATCTGGTGATGTGTTCAAAGCTGAGTCAGAGCCAGTCCTCTCTGAAATCCTCCTCATCCGTCGGCTCCGTGAGGGGGGACGAAGGGGGGCCCTACGCAGAGTTCTACGGAGAGTACTGTCCGCTCTTTGAAAATGGACAGGAGTCCGACTCTGCCAGCCTTCGGGGTGAGTATGTGTTAGGTTAACCCAGTGTCGGACCTCGTATGTGACGCCTAGTCCTTCAGTGGTTCTATCGGACTTAATCCACCTTTTAACCCTTAGATCAGGGGTGTCAAACATGTGGCCCGGGGGCTGAAACCGGCCCACCAAAGGGTCCAGTCCGGCCCGCAGGATGAATTAGTGAAATACAAAAATTACACTAAAGATATTAACAATCAAGGATGTCAAAATAAATTTAGTTCAGTTCCATCTAAAGTGGGTCAGACCAGTAAAATACTATCATAATAAAGTATAAATAACAAAAAACACATATTTTTCTCTTTGTTTTAGTGTAAAAAAAGTAAAATTACACAAAAATGTTAACATTTACAAAAAATGTGAAAAACCTGAACAAATATGAACAACCTAAAATGTCTTAAGAGATTTAAGAGTTTTACCAATATTCTGTCTGTTATTAAATGTTTTGTGCATTTGTAGATCCACTGTGATCTGTACGTTGTAATGAACATGTAAAAATGAGAAGCTGAGGCCAAATAATGGCATAAATTGTTAAAATCGCACTTTTTTTCTTAATAAGTTTCATTTTGGTCATGGTTCATGTTTTTCCATATTTTTTTTAAAGATAGTTTGTAGATGTAGAAATTTTGATAATATAATCAAATTTTTTTCACTCGAAAACAAAGAAATTAGACATACAAATTTTGGTATTTATATTATTTATGTATTATTATGTTATTATTTTAATGATCCGGCCCACTGCATGTCATATGGGCTTTATGTGGCTCCTAAACTTACATGAGTTTGACACCCCTGCCTTAGACGCAACCCTCATCTTTAATCTGAGCTTTTATGAACATCTACATGATCAGTGAATTAAATATAAGAAAATACCTGATGTTCATTTATTAAAAGTTAAATAAAATGGATAATATAACAGGAAATGGTGAAAAATCCCTTAAGAATGGTTAAGTATAGAGAAAAATGTTTTTGGGAACTGCTGCTAAAACTTTCACTGGGTCTTTATGGGTTAATTTATGGCCAATATCATATTCCTGCAAGAATGTGACATTGGATAAGTTTATTAAAATGATGAAGCTGTTAACGGACACCATAATCAAAGCCAAAGCTGCTGCAACAAAATATTAGAGTATCTGACTTTTTTTTGACAAGGCTAGTTCTTTCCTGTTGGTCAACAATCTGCTGTGCTTCATCAGAGTTTAATTTTTTCCCTGTGTGTCCTTCACTTCCAGGGGACTTGGAGAACCCACCGTCCCCAGAGCCCGAGGTCCTGGAGGGGCAGGGCAGCTTCAAACTGGAGGGCTGGTGGCTGAAGCTGAGCCAGTTCCACGGCCTGATCGTCAAACGGTTCCATTGTGCCAAGAGGAACACCAAGGGCCTGTTCTCTCAGATCCTCCTGCCTGCCTTCTTTGTCTGCGTGGCCATGACCGTGGCATTATCTGTTCCTGAGATCGGTGAGAGGTCACATGACACAGGTTTCAGCACAGAGCGTCTTCTGTTCTGATGATCAGAGTGTTCGGTGCAGTCGGAGGTACAGCTGCCGGTGAAACACCTCAGTGTTTCGCAGTTCGTCCATCGTTCTTCTGATTACCTGCACTTCCATCAGTACGGTGTCCATTTTAGGACATTCGTCGTCAGAGTCAGGTATCGGGGAAAAAAGTCATCAGGTATCAGGAAAAAAGTCATCAGATATCAGGAAAGAAGTCATCAGGTATCAGGGGAAAAAGTCATCAGGTATCAGGGAAAAAGTCGGCAGTTATCAGGAAAAGGTCGATCAAGCATCAGGAAAAAGTCATCAGGTATTAGGAAAAAGTCATTAGGTATCAGGAAAAAGGTCATCGGGTATCAGGAAAAAAGTCATGAGCTATCAGAAAAAAAGTTATTAGGTATCAGGAAATAAGTCATCATATACCAGGGGGAAAAGTCATCAGGTACCAGGAAAAAGTCGTCAAGTGTCAGGAAAAAAGTCACCGGGTATCAGGAAAAAGTCATCAGTTATCAGTAAAAAGTCATTGTGTATCAGCAAAAAAGTCATCAGGTATCAGGATAAAAAGTCATCAGGTATCAGGAAAAAGTCATCAGGCATCAGGACAAAGGTCATCAGGTATCAGGAAAAAAGTCATCAGTTATCAGGAAAAAGTCATTGGGTATCAGCAAAAAGTCATCAGGTATCAGGAAATAATGTCATCAGGTATCAGGAAAAAGGTCATCAGGTATAAGGAAAAGTCATCGGGTATCAGGCAAAAAGTCATCAAGCGTTCTTAGTCTGAGTCTGGTATTGGTATCAGGAAAAAGTTTTTTTATTGAAGTTTAAAGTTTTTTAAAAAAGTAAAGCTTTTTCCCGATAACTTTTTTTCCTGATACCTGACTCTGACGATGAGGATGTCTTAAAATGGACACCGTACATATCAGCTGTAAATCATTTGACAGAGATGAAAACAAGTGGTGTTTGATAAAATGGAGATGTGCAAGCAGATTAACCCTTTAAACGCCAAAGTCGCAATATTGCGTCAAGTTCAGTTTAGTTCAGTTTATTGTCATTTGCAGTAGAAAACCGCATTGGAAAAAAGGTGCAATAAGCTCAGAGTGTACAGTAAATATTTAGACACACAATACACAGACCTGAAAGACACACATGAAACATAAACATTGTTGTGATAAAAGCATAATAAAAAAGAAATAAATAAATATGCATGCTATTTCCAGTTTGTCTTAAATATGTTTTTTGATGGAAGTGTTCGTCATTTCCTGATAAGTTAACATTTGATCATTTGAACATTGAATGAAATTTAAATAACACTCCACATTTAAGTGAAAAAGAAGTTGGTGTAACATCTTGTAAAAAAAAGAAAAGTGAGTTAAACATCTGAATTTTTTACAGGTGATATCTATAAATGCACTATACCATATACCATATCCAGCATTTTTAGTTTGGAGTTCTTTAATCTTAGGGCTAATTAAAAAAAAAACCTAGCAATATTTTCCCACTTTTATGTCTTTAAATGTGATGAGTTAAAGCTTGATTGTGACTAAGAGGCAGATCTCGCCAACTGGCTTTTGTCTTCAGATGAATGTTCTTTTCTTTCCTGTTCTGAAGCGTATCTTGGCTGCGGTTCTTTCATTAAAAGAAGGTTAAAACAGGTGTAAAAGCACAGTTATCGGATGTTCAAAATGTGGCTGTCGTCTACTGTTTTCCAGGAGATCTGCCTCCTCTCATCTTGTCTCCATCCCAGTATCATAACTACACCCAACCAAGAGGAAACTTCATCCCCTACGCTAACGAAGACAGACCCCAGTACAGGTCAGACAACATTTACAGCAACATTTCATTCAGTTCATCCTGTTTTTGATCTGATAATGAATGAAAAACTGAAGGACTTAGTGTGGAGATGTTTACATTCACCTCAGCTAAATGAAATAATTACTGCAACAAGTCATCACATGAGCTGGTTTTGAGTGGTTAAATGCCGCCCCCCCCCCCCCCCCCCCCTCAACTGAATAACCCCCACCCCCAGTTTAATTGACAATACAATACAGTGCAATAACCATATATCATGCACCTCATTTTTAATTTTACCTTGTATATGTCTTTTATTACCTGTATATATCCTAATATGTTGTACATATTTCTTATCTGTGGTATAGACTTAACTTTTTGTATATTTTAGTAGTAATTAATAGTATTGTAGTTGTATTTCTATATTTAATTTCTCTAATTTATTTCAACATTTATTTATTTATTTTAATTTTTGTTTATTTATTTATTTATTTATTTCATGATTATGATTTTAAATGTTCTATCTCTAAATTTCTACTTGCATCAATTTTCTTCACGTCTCACTTAGAAAGAAAAACCTCCCATTAAACTTTAAGGGCATATTGATTGTTTTTTACTTCATTTTTTCAACTCTGATTTTTTGTTTTTTAATCCATAACTATGATTTTAAATGTTCTACCTCTAAATTTCTAAATTATTTTTCATGCTCTGATTGTAAATGATAATTTTCTACCACAACTAACCATCTACTGTCTTCACATCTCACTGAGGAAGAAAAATCTCCCATTAAATCATTGAGGAAATATTGATGTTTTTAAAATATATGGACATAAATATTGGGACACAACGTGTCTACAGCTGTAAGATGTCCTGTTCATGAGGATTTGAGACAAAAACATCAATATTTCCTTCAAGTTTAATGGTAGATTTTTCTTCCTCAGTGAGATGTGAAGAAAGTCGATGGTTAGAAAATATGGTAGAAAATTATTATTTACAGTCAGAGCATGAAAATTGAGGTAGAACATTTAAAATCATAGTCACTGATTTTAAAAAAAATCAAGAAATTAAGTCAAAACCATCTGAGGCATTTTGGAAGCAAAAATAACAACATAAACCAAACTAACCAATGCAATGATATTCATCCCATAATATAAAACTATATTGTTTTGTTAGTCATTATTGTTTTATATCCCAGACCCCTGTTAGAAAGGAAACACCTGTGTCCACATACTTTTGTCCATATAGTGTGTTTTGAAGACATGTCCAGTTTATCTAATCTTCATCTCCATCTCCATCCTCGTCTCTCAGGAGTAAACTGTCTCCAGACGCCAGCCCACAGATGATCGTCAACACCCTGCGTCTTCCCTCCGGCGTGGGCGCCACCTGCGTCCTAAAAACCGCCCACAACAGCACCCTGGACCAGCTGGCCCAGACCCTCAACCCGAGCGCCAACAACTCCAAGACCCTGGCCGCACGCTACTTCGACTCCATGTGTCTGGACTCCTTCACCCAGGGCGTCCCCCTCTCCAACTTCGTACCGCCGCCTCCTTCTCCGGCTCCTTCGGACGACCCCGACCCTCGGTTCGATGACGGACTGTGGAACTTCACGGTCGCGCCTCCGACCACGGTCCACGGTGAGTCCGTCCACAGGGTTCCTGCAGGGTCTTAAAAAGTCTTAAAAGTCTTGAATTTACTAATCTTCATTTAATCTTAAAAGTTATGAAATTTGATATGGTAGGTCTTTTGGTAGGTTTTTTTTTTAAAAACATATTTTTATTGAGACTTTTTTTAGCAAAGCATGTGTGACAAGGACAGTGTAAAACAAAGGATTAGGAGACAGAGAAAAAAGCAATCATTAAAACGATTATACCATGCATAAAAACATAATATACATAAACTAGAAAAGCACTCGGAGAGCAGATCAGCCCCCCCCATCACAACCAAAATTTAATCATTGTTCCTTGTACCAGTATCAGCATTTCCTGAAAATTTACTCCAAATCTGTCCATAACATTTTGAGTTATTCTGCTAACAGTTCAAAACCGTCAGAGAGCGAGCTTTAATTGATTGCCATTCCAACATTTATTTCAAAATAAAGTAGCTCCTTGTTTTGGATAATCCCTTATGCTCCAACTAAAGCAAAAATGAATTTAAAAGTGAAAAAGTGGGTCATTTAGCAACACTAATCTGTCAAATTGTCTTTAAAATGTCCCGTCAGAGAGATTTTGAATACCGTGTTTTGACCCTAACAGACAGACAAACAAACTAGAGAAGCACTCAGAGAGCGCAGACCTCCACCAAGGCAATCAGCCCCCCCCCCCACCTCACAATCACCACCAAAATTTAATCATTTGTTCCTTGTTCCAGTATCAGTATTTCCTGAAAATTTCATCCAAATCTTTCCATAACTTTTTGAGTTATCTTGCTAACAGACAAACAAACAGACAAACCCCAATGAAAACATAACCTCCACTATTCCTTGGCGGAGGGAACAAACATTAAAACAAAACAGTTAAAAAAAAAATATTCAGGGAGTTCAAAAATAGACAGTTGCCCCCCCCCCCCCCCCCCCCCCATCACCACTAAAATTTAATCATTTCTTCCTTGTGCCAGTATAAACATTTCCTGAAAATTTCATGAAAATCCATCCATAACTTTTTGAGTTATCTAGCTAACAGACAAACACACATACAAAAAATCTGCCCCCTCCCCCCTCCAATCACGTCCAAAATTTAATCATTCGTTCCTTGTGCTAGTATCAGTATTTCCTGAAAATTTCATCCAAATCCATCTATAACTTTTTGAGTTATCTTGCTAACAGACAAACAAACAAACAGACAAACCCCGATGAAAACATAACCTCCACTATTCCTTGGTGGAGGGAACAAACATTAAAACAAAACAATCAAAAAAAAAAAAAAAAAAGACAAACATTCAGGGAGTTCAAAAAGAGACAGTTGCCCCCCCACCCATCACCACCAAAATGTAATCATTTGTATCAACATTTCCTGAATATTTCCTGAAAATCTGTCCTTAACTTTTTGAGTTATCTTGCTAACAAACAAACAGACAGACAGATAAACCCCAATGAAAACATAACCTCCACCGTTACACTTGGCAGAGGTAATTATAGATCTACGTGTTTTTCCCAGGCCAGATCAATAAGCCCTGATCTCATCCTGCACCCAGGTAGTCAAGAAATGGATCCCAGGTCTGGAAAAATGAAGAGGGTTTATCCATCAAAGCTGTAGAGAAAGCCTCAGAGGGAATAATACTAGACACAGTTTGTTTCCACAGATTCAGAGTGGGGGCTTTATCAGTAATCCATAAGGCCAGGATACATTTTACGGCACAGTGCAGTAGAATGCATAAAAGGTCTCCTAACATAACATAACATAACATAACATAACATAACATAACATAACATAACATAACATAACATAACATAACATAACATAACATAACATAACATAACATAACATATAACCTAACCTAAACTAACATAACATAACATAAAATAACGTAATCATTCCATTTTCCTGGTGCTCATGTGTTTTCTCTTCGTTCAGAGCCTGTGACGTCTCCTCCCACGCTGCCCCTGTCCATCCATGAGCCCGTCCGTTGTACCTGTTCCATGCAGGGAACCGGCTTCTCCTGCCCCAGTGGAGTGGGGGGTCGTCCTCCACTCATCAAAGTGGTGACCGGAGACATCCTGGTGGACATCACCGGACGCAACGTCTCAGAGTATCTGCTGTTCACCTCAGACAGACTGCGACTGCACCGGTATGGATGACTGCAGCAGGTTTACATGGAGATGGGGGAACTTACGCCATATTTTACTTTGGAGCACACCAGCCAATACGACAAGGGCTGCAAAGTTTGATCACAGTTTTGAGAAATTTTGATTTTGGAATTTTTGACGAATTTTTAAAACATTAAAAATATGCCTTTACTTCTAATGGTCCATATTCTGATGGTTTATAACATGTAAATGGTTACAGATATAAATATAGTTACTATTGATCACTGATAGGAAGTCATATATGGACTTTCATTTGGGTCCATGACCTCTGACCTTGAGTGACCTTGAAGGGTCAAAGTCAAGGTCACTAATGTCTACATTTCTTTTTTTTTTATAATTTTATTTTTCAAGAAGGTTTTGTACAGAAAAAAGTAAGATAACTTACTAATATATATAATAATAAAACACAATAACAATATACAGGGAAATACAGTTTCATAAAGAAAAGAGAATATGTACATAAAAAAGAAAAAAAAAGATTTTCACAAAATCCAGTTGTCTTTATAAAATATGTGTCCCACAGTGTCTACATTTCACCAATCTTGTTCTCTGAAACTACTGGTCAGATTCATTTCAAATTTAATCTGTAGCTTCATTGGAACAATGTCTACAAATTTTGTTCAGTTTTGAGAAATTTAGATTTTTGGAATTTTTGATGGATTTTTGAATTATTACTTATTTGCCTTTACTTATAGTGGGATCTCATTTTGTTATTTGTCATTTTGGTTTGAACTTCAGTTTAGGGTTTTTTTAACCCTAAAGTTTTTTCATTGTTACTAATTTTGGTGGCATTATTATATGTATTTTTTATATTTATTTTCTATTTGATATTTGCCAAATTTGAGGTCCATCCTGAAAAGAAATCCTTGATAAAAGCATGAAACTTTGCACAGTTTTGGATCCAGTTACTTGCTTTTTGCCAAAATCAAATCATGTTTAACCTGAACATATTTATGTTATTGGTTACATTTTGGTACATGTGCACAAACTTACAGTTCTAATGAAAAAGTTTGCATTTTTTGCAAATTATCTGTCTTTTTCTTCTATACTATGGGACTTTTGTCAGTGATAAGAACAAAAACAGTAAAACATACACATCAGTCAGATTTTTTTTATTTTTTATTATTGACAAAAAGTGTACACAGACATTTTCTCCTTTTAGTTTTAATGTTGGGGTACAGTTTCCATCACTCTTAAATCTGTTTTTTTATATATCAATTCATTAATCTACTCTAACAGGTACGGTGGTATAACAGTGGGCAACATCCAGAAGTCAATCCCAGCATCCTTTGGGAGAAAGATACCGCCAATGGTTCGTAAGATCGCAGTTCGCAGATCAGCTCAGGTAAGATGAACAAACCTGTTAAACCTGTTACAGACTGTTAACGAGGTTGTGTATTTAACCAGGTCAAAGGCCCGTTAGGTTAAAAATCTGTTTTCTGAGAAGGAACTGAAGAAAGATGGAATGTTACAGCAACAAATGAAGACAGAACAAATATACCAGTTATATACAAATAAAGAAATCCAATATCAGGTTATATGTAATTAAAAAAGATCAAGATTAATAAAGGACACGTGTAAATATTTTGAAAAGTAGATTTTTCTTCAAAGGAAAGAGTTCTGACAGTTTTAGGTCCTTTTATAAATGACAGTGTATTCAGACCATAACATAAATGTGTAACACTTAATAAACGCTTTACTTATTTCACACTTCTGTCACTGTCCAGGAAATATACCGGACCATAGTTCTTTACACTAAAGGAAAAGTAGTAATCAAATAGAAATGTATCAGTATGACACAATGATAGAAAAATAACTGTATAATGGTGCATAACTAACATAAATAAACATATGTCACCGGCTGCATAACTGAGAGGGAGAGAGAAAATCTACTTATACACACAAAATAAAGTTATAAGTAACATTAGATCATACTTTATAAGTTATAAAATAAAGTTATTAACTAACACATGTACAGAGAAAGTACAGAAGTTTAAATTTAATTTAATTTAATTTAATTTAATTTAATTGGTCACTCAGGACACTAATGTTCCAGTAGTAGTTCAACACTGAATGTACACATGTAAGAAATATTATAGGACAAAGAAAAGAAAATAGTAACAACAATAACTGTTAAAATATTAGTGGAAAAACAGGCAATTGCACATTAGAAAATACTAGTGGAATTAAATGATAAAGTAGTAATAATAATAAATAAGTGATTATGTTATAATATAATCTGCACTATATCTATGTATCTATATTTATATATATACAGGATGGGGAAGCAAAATTTACAATGAACATTTAGTTGTTTTTTCTCAGCAGGCACTACGTCAATTGTTTTGAAACCAAACATATATTGATGTCATAGTCATACCTAACACTATTATCCATACCTTTTCACAAACTTTTGCCCATATGAGTAATCAGGAAAGCAAACGTCAAAGAGTGTGTGATTTGCTGAATGCACTCGTCACACCAAAGGAGATTTCAAAAATAGTTGGAGTGTCCATAAAGACTGTTTATAATGGAAAGAAGAGAATGACTATGAGCAAAACTATTACCAGAAAGTCTGGAAGATACTATTAAAGAAGAATGGGAGAAGTTGTCACCCCAATATTTGAGGAACACTTGCACAAGTTTCAGGAAGCGTGTGAAGGCAGTTATTGAGAAAGAAGGAGGACACATAGAATACAAACATTTTCTATTATGTCAATTTTCTTGTGGCAAACAAATTCTCATGACTTTCAATAAACTAATTGGTCATACACTGTCTTTCAATCCCTGCCTCAAAATACTGTAAATTTTGCTTCCCCACCCTGTAGATACATATAGACATAGACAGATATATAGCTTAATAATAACAAAACAGAATTGATAATAATAATTGTGATAAAGTGATCATAGTAATAGTAGTTATAACAGTGATATACAAGTAATATAATATAAATATGTAAATAATAAGCAATAATGCAACTAAATTAACATCAAACAAAGAAATACTGCATAATATAAACTGCACAGTTCCACTGGTGGAGCTTTAGACATCTGATTTCTTGATACTATATTATATTATTATTATTATTATAGAATTGCATGTAAATACAATGAATAAATATTTGAAATAAAATGACACACAATAACAAATAAAAATGAAAAAGCAATTTTGTTGTATTGTAATATACTTTAATGAAAGCAGAAATACTGCTATAATAATAATAATTATATAATATAATGTATAAGATAATAGGTGACAATTATAAGTATACTGTCCTGTTGTATCCAGGTTCTGTACAACAACAAAGGTTACCACAGCATGCCAACGTACCTGAACGTCCTCAACAACGCCATCCTGCGCGCCAACCTGCCTGCATCCAAAGGAAACCCTGCAGCGTACGGTGAGAACGCACAGTAGTTTTAAGAGTTCAATGTCACATGTGGTTTTAAATGTCTGTTTTTAAATCATTTTGTGCTCGGTCTTACTTAGTTTATTTGTGTTTGTGTTTCCAGGCATCACTCTGACGAACCACCCCATGAACCGCACCAGTGCCAGCCTGTCTTTGGATTATCTGTAAGTTATTCAACATTTGAACACATTTACACACAGTTTGCATCAGCACAGACCATCTATAGGTGTTAAACAACTACTGTATGGTTTTACAAAGACTTAAGTCAGTGTTCAGGTGTTTTACTGAACATATACAGTACTGTGCAAAAGCCTAATGCTGCCTTCACGTGTTATCGAGAAGATTATCCTTCCCAAAAGTGAATTCCAAATTATAAGTGGGTTGTGTTCAAGGGCTTTCGTTGTCATACCAAATTAAAAATGGCTGACACACAATTTATCTTGACCTCCTGCTTGGGTAAAAGAGTTTTGGACGAGTTAATTCATCTGCTACAGCATTTTTTTTTTTTTGGTTGTAAATTTCTTTTTGCAAATTGTGGTTACTATGAATGTGTAAAATCATCAGCTTGAGTGTTAATAAAAGCTTTGTTTATCATTCACAATCAATTAATATTTTAGTGCATTTTGTTATCTCTTTTTAGTATATTTTAGCATATTTTTTGTGTATTTATTGTGTTTTTGTGCATATTAGCATGTTTTAGCATACTTTACATGTATCTTAGCATTTTTTGTGTATTTTAGTGTATTTTTATGTGTATTTTGACATATTTTAGTGTATTTCTATGTGAATTCACTGCATTTTAGCATATTTAGTGTGTTTTTGTACATATTAGCATATTTACCTCCGCCAAGGAGGTTATGTTTTTGCCAGGGTTTGTTTGTTTGTCTGTTTGTTTGTTTGTTTGTTTGTTTGTCTGTCCGTTAGTGTGCAACATAACTCAAAAAGTTATGGACAGATTTGGATGAAATTTTCAGGGTTTGTTGGAAGTGGGATAAGGAAGAAATGATTAAATTTTGGTGGTGATCGGGGGTGGGGGGGCCCACGGGGGGGCCACTGATCAGCCTTGGCGGAGGTCTGCGCTCTCTGAGTGCTTCTAGTTTAGTGTATTTTTGGTGTATTTAGTGTATTTTTTAGTGTATATTAGCATATATTAGCACGCTTCATATATATTTTAGCATATTTTAGTGTATTTTTATGTGAATTCACTGTATTTTAGCATATTTAGTGTGTTTTTGTGCACATGAGCATATTTTAGCATATTTCATATGTATTTTAGCATATTTTTGTGTATTTTTATGGGAATTTAGTGTATTTTAGCATATTTTTTGTGTATTTTACTAGGACTATGAGGCCTGTTGTTATTTATGTGAATGAATGTTCTGAAATTTGAGCAGAAATACTTGGATTAAATAACTTCAAAAGTCCTAAATTGGGCCTGATCAAACCTGCACATACCCTGTCTGTCTTTCTTTGTCGGTAAAATGAACTCTTTCCTCCTCTGTGTCTCCAGGCTTCAGGGGACAGATGTGGTGATCGCCATCTTCATCATCGTGGCCATGTCCTTCGTACCCGCCAGCTTCGTAGTTTTCCTGGTTGCAGAAAAATCAACGAAGGCCAAACATCTGCAGTTTGTCAGCGGCTGCGATCCCGTCATCTACTGGTTGGCAAACTACATCTGGGACATGGTGAGGAGGAGACGCCTGCTTCAGTACTGATTTATGAACTCGTGCACGTTTGAAAGCATAATATTAGCAGAAGAAAAAAAATGTTCCTTTAAAAACTGCAGAAATCTCACTTTCTGCAGCTTTTGGGTTTTTCAAAAAGAGTTCGAGGGGTTTATCTGGTGTTTGTTGGAGTACTCGACACAGTCTTGGTCTTGCTCATATGTGAAAGCAGTGTATGTGTTTGATAACTGTCCTAGAAAACACAGTTTGTCCTAATTAGAGCCAAACCAGGACAAAGGGTCTGATGGTCCTCCTGTCCTCTGTCCTCTGTCCTCAGCTCAACTACCTGGTTCCTGCCACATGTTGTGTTATTATTCTGTTTGTGTTCGACCTGCCGGCATACACCTCCCCCACCAACTTCCCAGCCGTCCTCTCCCTCTTCCTCCTCTATGGGTGAGTCACATACAGTAGGTCTGGTTCTTTACCTTCTGTGTGAGGCAGTGGTCTGACCCAGCTGAGCAACAGCTGGACCTCAGACCTCCGATAAGTACACATGGGACTGGGAATGGTGGATGTCAGTGTCCATTTAGTTTTCTTCTTCTTCTTCTTTTTCTTCTGCTCCTTCTCCTTCTTCTCCTTCTTCTTCTTCTCCTCCTCCTTCTTCTCCTCCTCCTTCTCCTCTTCTTCTTTTCCTCCTTATTCTTCCTCTTCCCCTCCGTCTTCTTCTCTACCTCTCCTCCTCCTTCTTCTCCTTCTTCTGCTCCTCCTCCTCTTCTTCTTCTTCCTCTTGTTCTGTTTCTTCTCCTCCTTCTCCTCCTCCTCCTCCTCCTTCCTCTTCTTCTTCCTCTTCTCCTTCTCCTCCGACTTCTTCTCCTCCTCTTCTTCTTCTCCTCCTTCACCTTTTTCCTCTTCTCCTCCTCCCCTTCCTCTTCTTTTCCTCCTTCTTCCTCTCTACCTCCTCCTCTTCCCCTTCTTCTCTCCTCTTTCTTTTCCTCCTTCTCCTCCTCTTCTTCCCCTCACCTTCCTCTTCTTCTTTTCCTCCTTCTTCTCCACCTCCTCCTCTTCATCTCCTTCCTCTCCTCCTCTTCTTCTTCTTCTCCTCCTCCTCCTCCTTCTTCCTCTTCTTCTTTTCCTTCCCCTCCTTCCTCTTCTCCTCCCCTTCCTCTTCTTTTCCTACTTCTTCCTCTCCACCTCCTCCTCTTCCCCTCCTTCTTCTTCTCCTCCTCTCCTCACCTTCCTCTTCTTCTTTTCCTCCTTCTTCTCCACCTCCTCCTCCTCTTCTTCTCCTTTCTCTCCTCCTCTTCTTCTTCTCCTCCTTCTTCTTCCTCTTCTCCTCCCCTTCCTCTTCTTCTTCTCCTCTTTCTCCTCCTCTTCTTCTTCTCCTTCCTCTTCTCCTCCTTCTCCTCCTCCTCCTCTTCTTCTTCTTCTTCTTCTTTATTGAAAATAAATTTCCAAAGGTGCCACATTAAACCTCAGTCTGAGCTCTAAAACATGAAAGAGGAGGACATTAGTTAAAGCGTCGCTTTGATCTCCTCAGAAATGTGTTTGTAGAAAATGGCAGTTGAAGGCCAGTGCAGTGGATAAAACCCACTGCTGTGGCCTCATTATGGTCTGTGATGATAAATAAGTAAAAAAAAAAAAACCCTTCCACATGTGTGACCTAGAAAACCCAGCAGCTACAGACTGTGGCCTCACAACCACTGATGGAAGACATTATCATGAACTCAGTCCAGTTTCAGTCTTTTTAACATCCTCTTTTAACCCTTTGATGCACATGTCCCCAGACCCTCCACTCTTCCATAAGAGGGTTAAAAATGAACCGTGTTAAAATCAATGTGTTTTTATGTGACTTTTGTCATTTTGTCATGTTAAAAATTATCATTTGCATTATATTTTCGTCCAAAAAAAAAAAAATTATGTTTGAAATATGTTTCTTTGTCTTTTTTTTTTACAATTTTAAAATGTAATGTAATATACCTTCTTTAAATAATTAATCAACCAATACAATATTTTTTGTCGTTAATTCTTTCTTCTATATATTGTTCTGGCTTGAAGTCTAAGGACAGGAGTGAGTATTTAAAACGCTATTATATTAAGTTATTTGATGATGACAATGGGAGTGGAAGTTTTTCTTCATCCCACTCGTTTTTGAGTGTAGATAAATGATTTTGGAATTTTGAATTTGCATGTATTCCATAAATGCTCAAAATAAACAAAAAATAATAATAATAATAATAATAATAAATATTTGGAAAATTTGAACAGCCAAGTATAAATAATATATAGTAAATAATATATAACAGCAATAGAACAATGTCAACATCCATTTTAAGAGTGAATGAGTCCTTTGGTTTTGCTGTTTTTTCTGCAAGTTAATCAAAGGTTCAGATGTAATTCCATTGTAAATGAATGCGGGTCATTTGGACCTACAGATGGAAGGCTGGGGTAATAATACAAAAACTACAATGTTATAAAATCTATAGAAGGTACGTAAAAAAAATTTAAATGGGATGATGCCAATATGTTTTTTGAGGACTACCTGGAATATGAAATAATAATAACTTTTCACTACAAAGCTCTTGTAAGAAAACAACCTGCTTCATGCATCTAAGGGTTAATGTTCTGATCCCTGTCCAGGTGGTCCATCACCCCCATCATGTACCCAGCGTCCTTCTGGTTCGAGGTTCCCAGTACGGCATACGTCTTTCTGATCGTGATAAACCTGTTCATCGGCATCACTGCCACCGTGGCCACGTTCCTCCTGCAGCTCTTTGAGCACGACAAGGTCAGTTTATGGAACCTGGAACGCCACAACTTTAAGAATGAAATGATCAAAAGAAACAGAACAGTGTCCATTTACATTACATTGCATTTATGCATTTGGCAGACGCTTTTTTCCAAAGCAACTTACAGGGGAAAAACTAAAAATGAAAGAAAAATACAAGACTAGATTAAAACATAAAACATCGTACAATTAAAACAGTGTACAGAAGAATAAAAATCAAAATAATAGACTAAAATACAATAATAGATTAAAGAGACATTAAAGCAGCTGTTTAGAAACCACCGGTTTTTTATGATATGTACATTTTTCCATAGTATCAACTCTTTCTACCATTGATACGTTCATATGATTCTATAGTAACTATTGGTGTATTATGTCGAAATCAGCTAATTTTCCTATCATAAAACTGAAGTAACAATCCAATAATGTTAGTGTTTTCATGATGCCAATGTGCAACAAATGTTTAACCCTTGAAGACCTAAACAAGATGTAAATAACTGAGATAAAATACAGTTATTCATCTTTTCATGGTCATCAGATATGACCCATTTGGACGTTCAGAGGCTCCGTAGTTACCATGGAAACACTGTCATCTTCTACAGCATTGATTCACCAGTAAAACCCATGGAGTTTAAGAAATGTCATGGTGGATGCTTGTTATAGTCAGTTAATGATATACTTGACTGTAAAGGTTATGTTTTCTTCGGTTCAGTAAATTAAATATAGGAAAATACCAGATTTTCAGTGGGAAATACAGAGGCTAAAATGATAAATGGTGATAAATCCCATTGGAAATGTTTAATTTATAGTACATTTCTTTTAGAAGTTGCTGCAAATATAGTCCTAGGTCTTTTAGGGTTAATATATACTGGCCATTTCAGAAACAGATGCATTTTCTTTGAAATCCAGAAGTCTTAAAGGTTTAGTGAAACCAAGGAGGAAATATCTGTACAATCTACACCCAAGTATGCACATAAAAATGTTATATATATTCAATAGGGCTGCGGTTGAATGGGCCCATCAATGGACTTCACATGGAAAACTGAAGTTACATTTTGATTTTATTTTTTTTTTCTTATAGTTGCAGGTTAATTTAGATTTAGATGTTTAGATAGATGATAGATAGATGTCTATGTATCTGTCTGTCTGTCTGTCTGTCTGTCTGTCTGTCTGTCTCTGAAAAAGAAACAAACAACTCAAACTTGATATGGAAAATGATCAAACAGTGGCCATAAGGTGACATCTTTAATGCACATTTGTATACTTGATTGTTTTCATGTTACTATTTTAATGTTTCTGCCAACAGAAAGTACATTATGGCTATTATCTAATTTTATTTATTTATTTATTTTTCAAAATACAACTTAGTTAAATTATTTCAGGTTGTATATAAGTACTTTTTGAACATTTTGAGCACAATTTCAACAATATTGTGATAATAATGATAACTGTGATAATTTTGGTCACAATAACCGTGATATGAAATTTTCATATCGTTACATCCCTATTATAAACTCTATATGCTTCACATCAGTTTCAAAGTTGTAGCTGTGTTTGACTGCATTGTCCCTGTCAAATAAATAAATAAATAAAATAAACTAAGGTCTAAGATAAGATAAGAATTTTATTGCTATTGTTTAAAAATAATGAAATAAAGCTGAGCAGCTCTGATATGACAGTTAATGTAGAAAAGCAAACAGAATAATTAAAAAGTACACTAACAGTAAAACACTGTTATACCGTATTGCTGTTGTTGGTGTGAATAAAATGAGATTCTGTGACAAAGGTGGACTTTTAAAGACAAGGTTTAATGACATTCAGTTACATTTGTCTCTCACTGTCTCTGTATTTATTCCTTCAGGATCTGAAGAAAGTCAACAGCTACTTAAAGTCCTGTTTCCTCATCTTCCCCAACTACAACCTGGGCCACGGCCTGATGGAGATGGCCTACAACGAATACATCAACGAATACTACGCCAAGATAGGTACGGCCCCAGCCTGCATCCACGGCAAACTGTACCTCCAAAACTTTCAGGAGTTTTTGGTTTTATTTAGTTTCTTCGTTATCAATTTCTTCAAACATCTTTTCCAACCAAACTACTGGTTGGACTGATTTCAAATTTTAATATGTAGCCTTCAGTTTGATCACAGTTTTCTGAAATTTAAATTTTAAAATTTTTGACGACTTTTTGAATTATTAAAAATTTGTTTTTACCTATATTATATCATATTATGATGGTTTTTAACATGTAAATGGTCAGAGATATCAGTATAGTTACTACTGAGCACTGATAGGAAGTCATATATGGACTTTCATTTGGGTCCATGACCTTTGACCTTGAGTGACCTTGAAGTGTCAAACTCAAGGTCACTAGTGTCTAGATTTCAACAATCTTATCCTCCAAAACTACTGATCAGTTTCATTCCAAATTTTATCTGTAGCTTGTTTGGGACAATGTCTACAAAGCTTGTTCACAGTTTTCAGAAATTTTAATTTTTTAATTTTTGACAAATTTCTGAAATATAAAAAATTGCCTTCACTTATAATGGTCCATATTTTGATGGATTATAACATGGAAATGGTTACTGATATTAATATAGTTCTTAGCCAACCAGCATGTCCATGTGGGCCCCAGAAGGGTTACATTTGGGCTGCATATAAGTGGATTTGTCTGCAGTTTCCATGGTGGCCCCACATGTGTTTGCCCAGATCCGAATCAGAATCAGAGATCTGAATATATCATATTATTTATTCTTCACACTATTTATCCCACAATATTTATCTTTCATGTCATTTGCACTACTTAAATTCTATGTTTTACAGATATCTTAGTTTGCAATACTTTTTATTTTTTAATGTAAAAAACTGTGTCCTTTAATGATATTTGTTGTTGTTTTAGTGATATTTGTTGTCTGTCTGTAAATTCTTGCACTGAACCTGAGAGCTCTACCTCACTTTCATTGTACTTGGTACAGTGACAATAAAGAGATTCTAATTCTAATTCTGATTCTGATTCTGATTCTGATTCTGATTTGATTCTGATTCTGATATGGGCAAACACATGCGGGGTCACCATGGAAACTGCGGACAAACCCACATGGGACCCTTATATGCAACCCAATTGTAACCCTTCTGGGGCCCACATGGACATGCTGGCTGTATTGATCAATGATTGAATTTATTGCACTTTTTCTGCTCTTGTGTGCTTTTCTTGTGTGCTTTTTGTGCTTCGCTGCTGTAACCTAGAATTTCCCTTTGTGGAACAAATAAAGGCTTATCTTATCTTATCTTATCTTATCTTACCTTACCTTACCTTACCTTACCTTACCTTATCTTATCTTATCTTATCTTATCTTATCTTATCTTATCTTATCTTACCTTACCTTACCTTACCTTACCTTACCTTACCTTACCTTACCTTACCTTACCTTACCTTACCTTACCTTACCTTATCTTACCTTATCTTATCTTACCTTACCTTACCTTACCTTACCTTACCTTACCTTACCTTACCTTACCTTACCTTATCTTACCTTACCTTACCTTACCTTACCTTACCTTACCTTACCTTACCTTATCTTATCTTATCTTATCTTATCTTATCTTATCTTATCTTATCTTATCTTACCTTACCTTACCTTACCTTACCTTACCTTACCTTACCTTACCTTACCTTATCTTATATATGGACTTTTCCACCCACTTCTATTGGGACATTCATCTCCTGCACAAAGGCCACAGGACTAACACTACGCTCAGACAGCAGGTTTTAATGCACAATTCGGATTTTTCAGTGAAATCCGATTTTTTGTGTGCTCATTCATATTACACATTAAATGCAACTTTTGTCAGTTTTGAATATGAACTGAATGCGACCCCGAAGTGACCCGTACGTGCAAAAGAGGTCCTGAAGAATGCGTGACCACGCAGACATGCACTGTATTTACAGAAGTAAATATGGTTTTCCTGCCGCTCCTCTGTGTGGGATGCAGAATTGTGATGTTTATTGCATTTCAATGATGTAAAGGTTGGATAAATGCAACCTGGCTGTTCAGACTGAAGTCACATTGCAAAATATCAGATATGTATGGGATTTAGGACTACATATGAAAGTGGCCTAGATTGGATTAGTGCTGTTCAAACTGTTTTTAACAGATCAGATACAGGGCCAAAAAATCGGACTTGGGCCACATTTGCCTGCAGTCTGAACGTAGCCTAACATAGCAGCAGAACCTGACAACCTCCTAAAATCAACTTGGTATTGATTTTAGATAGAACATAACACTGACATACAGGGACATTGGTCCTATTTTTAGTTTTGAATTTTGATTTGAGTTTAGTTTTACTCGTGCATAAGGTTTGTCATTTTTATTTTCATTTCGAGGGATTGACTAATTATAGTTGGGGCTGTCTTATTTTTCATGTTAGTTTAAGTATTTCAGCTTTTGTGAAGAGAACTTGATTTATAGAAGCTGAAAGACTGCGTAATATCAAAAACTATTTTTAATTAAAGGCCTCATGTTTTGTAAAGTCAGTTTATTGTTCTAAACCATAAAGCTTTCACACTGGGAAACAACAACAAGGATGATTTTACCCACAATTCCATTTAACTTTGACTCATATTGGATTAGGGATTTTATTTTTGTTGCTTTTTTTCAGTCAAATGTTCTACTTTTATTTATTGTCATCTGCTGTTAATAAATCCTGATGGAGATTAAAAATCAGGAAAACATCCACTCTAACCTCCACACTCGACACTTTCATATAAATATAGAAAGAGAACTGAGACGTTAAAGTATTTCTACGCGTGTACTTGCAGGTCAGTTTGACAAAATGAAGTCTCCATTCGAGTGGGACATCGTGACCAGGGGACTCGTTGCCATGACAATCGAAGGCTTTGTGGGGTTCCTCATCACCATCCTGTGCCAGTACAACTTCCTCAGGAAACCGCCGTGAGTGGAGGGGTTTTCTCAGATGTGGCGTCGGGTTCATTAGGTTTCAGCCAGAATGAATGAACATCTCATCTAAGACAGAACTGATAGTCAATTCTTCATCAAAACTACAAAATTAAAAGAAAATACACATAATGCAATACATCTGTGCTGCAAATTTTGTGTAATATTCAATGTATTTCCTGCATTTTAATATTTACAAGCAATTAAGTCACGTTTATTGTTAATCCTAATTCATATTATAGTGAATTAAACATACAACACTAGCTGCATAATTACTTTAACAGTTCATATCTGTTCTGTTTTAACCTTTTTTAGACATACAAATTACTGTAACTCCTGAACATTTTACGCTATTAACAAAATTCAAAGGGCATCTGAAAGCTGAGATTGATTTCTATCGATATATAACACATTAGGGTAGCGGTCTGCATTGGCTAAGGGGGAGGGGTGGAAGTGGGCAAAGCAGAGAGCAGCAGAGTGCAGTCAGTGAGAGAGAAATGGAAGATTATTATTACTTTTAGTAGCGTTTTGGTGTGGAAATGCCTAGAACAAACAAAAAATAAGAAGCTGTGACATGGGCACTGAAAGCTCCAGACACAAAAAAAATATTTGAGCACATGTAAAATAGTTCAAACTCTATCTCTGTAATCTGATAAAATTTTGCTGTGCCCATGTACAGTTGTTTCTTATAATAAATGTGATTGTTTTTAAAAATGCAAGTCCTTTTTTAATTTTTTACAATACCACACTGTTTTAAGCATTTATTACATATGATAATGATAATTAATGGCCAGATATTGAAAGTTAAGTTGTTCCTGAAAATATATAAGTAATATATAAGTATATATATATATATAAGTATTAGCAAAAAAAAAAAGATATTTTCTGACACTTTTATTGCAAGAAGAACACAAACTTTACCAAATAAAAGAGAAGAATACTGGAATAAATACAGATAAGGGAATGGAGTTTTCCAGCTTTTCACAAGCTTTGGGTTCTGTCTGGTTTTAAGAGAGGGTTTAAAATGATTTGAAATAACTTTTTTCTCCTTTTTTCATGTTATTTTGCCCATTATCCATATTTTATTGGTGAAAGAAAGCTGGCAATATCTATAGGACATGCAGTCTCAACTCATATTTATATCTGCATCTTGGGGAAGGTTAGAGGTGAGACAAAATGTAGCTTAAAAATTCTCCTTTAAACCCCCAGCGAACAAGGGATAAATTACCTTCTGACTCTAAAGTTTTCTTCCTGCATACAAGTTCAACTGGAAAATCATTTACACTCACTGAAACCCATTACCGCCAATGCCTTATTCAAGAAGTACAGCTTCAAAAAGAAGATGGCAAATATCAATGAACTCTACTCTTACAAGGAGATGTGTATTAAATAAAAATAAATAGATATTTGAAAAGGAAGGAAAAGAACAGTCCATCTATAATGGGCTATAATGGGGTCATTTCACATGATTTAGCGGCTACATATCTTTGTAAACTAATGCTATATCCACCTTAATGTTACAGTAAAACACACAAACATCAAAGAATAAACATACAGCTTCCAGAAGTTTACATATATTTCAGTTTATTGCTGCCCTCATGCCTAAGATCTAAAATAATAATAAGAGTAAGGAAAACCCTGTGTTAGGAACATGAACATGAAGTGTTTGTGTTGATGCAGGAGGGTCCCGGTCAGCTGTCAGCCCATCGAAGACGATGATGAAGACGTGGCCTGTGAGCGGCGTAGGGTTCTGCGAGGAGACGCCGACAACGACATGTTGAAGATTGAGAACCTCACAAAGGTTTAACCGTCTGCTCATTAACGTTTAGGAAATCACTCAAAGCTGCAGTTTTATTGCAGTTTTTCTCTCATTATATTAAATTTGACCGTATTTCCTCAAATAATGTCCAATTTTCTTCTTCAATATTTGAAAGAGGCTTTTATTAGAGGCCTGTTCTTAGGATTTTCTCTGTTTAATATTTACAAAAGGTTGTATTAGGATCAAGAACTGACTTTATAAGCAAAATAGATAATTTATCATTCTATAACCACTGTCATTTGTCAAACTACAAGGGCTTTACTGCTGAATCAATGATGCAGAAAATAATGGGTGTCTATCTGATGCCATTAAGAAGCTGAATTAAGTATTTTGCAGGGTTGAAGTTTGTACAAATGACAGTTTGACTGAAATATTCAGATACACACACACACCTGCAGTGGCCAAGATCAAACTGTACCACATCAGATGAATGATCTACAGGGTGGGGAAGCAAAATTTACAATATTTTGAGGCAGGGATTGAAAGACAGTGTATGACCAATTAGTTTATTGAAAGTCATGAGAATTTATTTGCCACAAGAAAATTGACATAATAGAAAATGTTTTTATTCTATGTGTCCTCCTTCTTTCTCAACAACTGCCTTCACACGCTTCCTGAAACTTGTGCAAGTGTTCCTCAAATATTCGGGTGACAACTTCTCCCATTTTTCTTTAATAGTATCTTTAAGAAAGTGGACATTGCTGTGTGATGTTCTATTGGTAGCATGTTCTAAAACGCCCCAAATAGCAGAATCCAGAGGGTTTAGATCTGGGCTAGAAGGTGGCCATAAACATGATTCTCAAAAATTGCTAAAGTTGGATTTGTTGCTGTTGTCAACAAGTGTTTTGGTGTTCTTGTGTAAGATTTTAACTTCAAATCATATTTTACTGCATTTCTAACGGTCTTGTTGTCTACCTCAAGTTCAATTGCCATTTTTCTCATGGATTTGGTTGGATCCTTTAGGATTTTGGATTTGAGAGCTTTAATAAAAGCTTTGGTACGTTTTTTGTTGCTTCCTCAACTTCCAGACTTTCTCGTAATAGTTTTGCTCATAGTCATTCTCTTCTTTCCATTATAAACAGTCTTTATGGACACTCCAACTATTTTGGAAATCTCCTTTGGTGTGACGAGTGCATTCAGCAAATCACACACTCTTTGACGTTTGCTTTCCTGATTACTCATATGGGCAAAAGTTTCTGAAAAGGTATGGATAATAGTGTTAGGTATGATTATGACATCAGTATATGTTTGGTTTCAAAACAATTGACGTAGTGCCTGCTGAGAAAAAACAACTAAATGTTCATTGTAAATTTTGCTTCCCCACCCTGTAGAATAACAACTTTAGAAAACAGCAGCTTTATATCACTGAATGTTTTAAATGAAATAGGATTAGGGTTTCGTGTGAACAGTGTCTTTCAACCGTTAGCAGGTTATATTACAGACACCATTAGAGATCCAGTTTGTTTGTACTTGACTCCCATTATTTATTTGAGGAAATAAAGTAACCTGCTTCATTCATGTGCCTCACTAGCGAGATTTATGCCTGTTTAAACGTAGATTTTTCTGATATTTTCCTCATGAGTATACAAATGCTATACATTTTTTTACTAGCATGACTTTTTCTAGATGCACAAAAAATAAAACTTCCTTAAAAAACATGTTTTCTTTCTGTTTGTGCTGATCATTGATGCAGAAACCCAAAAACTGATTCTCTTTGGATTTTTTTCCCTTTGTAAACCTAGAAGCATTGGATCAGACCAAAAAACAGACAGATTTGGATGGTTAAATGTCTTAAAATAAAGTAATATATGACATTTATGATCAGGACTAAAACTAGTTAAGAGATTTTTGGCAGTCCATGATGTGGATGTTTTTGTCGAATGCGACCAAAAAATGTTTTTTTAAAATGAGACTGTGTAATAACACTGGTCTACAATTTTTTAGAAATGATTTGCTTCAGAGATTAAATGTGCTAAATGTTACGTATTTTAATAAGATTAACTGGAAAATAAATGACAAAAGTGCCGGTTTGCTGATGTTTTCAAGGTATATGATTAAGTGTTATTACACATATATATTGGTTTATGTGCATTTATATAATGGTTTTATAAATCTTCCACTAAATAGAACCTGTAAAGTGAATGTATTCTAATGTGCAGACAGTGTTTTGAAGTAGATCTTGGAGCTCTGAGACAAATATTCCTTTTGAGTCAAACCCATTCTCTCGTTAATTCTTGAATTTCACATTTTGACCCAAGGCTGTATCTTGGAAAGTTTTGCCAACCAGCAATTTTTACATGATTTTTCTTTATCAGTGACTCTTATGTGGTAAAATTTCATTACTTTTATTCTGGAAGCATTTTCCTTGTAGACCAGTGTAGGTAAACAGTATTCTAAATGTAGGCAGTAGAGGCTGCTGTGTTTATTTCTGTGCTGTATTTGTCAGGTTTATAAATCCAGGAAGATGGGTCGCATCCTGGCGGTGGACCGGCTGTGTCTGGGGGTCCGCCCTGGTGAGTGTTTTGGGCTGCTGGGAGTGAACGGAGCGGGGAAGACCACCACCTTTAAGATGCTGACGGGAGATGAGTGCACCACCGGGGGAGAGGCTTTCATCAATGGAAACAGGTCAGTGCTGTAACAGAAACAAATACAGGCTTCATGGGAAAAAATACTGGGTATTAGTCAACGTGGCATACATACAGTATATGGACAAAAGTATGTGGACACGTTGAATTCAGGTGTTTCTTTTCTAACAGGGGTCTGGGATACAAAACAATAATGACTAATGTTATAATATAGTTTTATATTGGGATAAATATCATCGCATTGGTTAGTTTGGTTTAAATTGTTATCTTTGTTTCCAAAATGCCTCAGAGATGGTTTTGACTAAATTTCTCTCAACATTAATTTTGTTTGTTTTTTTTCATCAATGACTATGATTTTAAATGTTCTACCTCTAAAATGTTCTGACTGTAAATATTAATGTTCTACCACTGCTAACCAACTACTTTCTTCACATCTCACTTCATATCTCAAATCATCATGAACAGGATATCTTACAGCTGTAGCCATGACCTGTCCCAATATTTATGTCCATATAAACAACAAGAAAAAAAATATATAAAAACAAGAAAAAGTGAAGAAAGTAGGTGGTTAGCTGTGGTAGAAAATTATAATTTACAGTCAGAACACAAAATATATTTTAGAAATTTAGAGGTAGAACATTTAAAATCATAGTCATGAATAAAAAAAAGAAACCAAAACAAAATCAATGTTGAGAGAAATTAAGTAAAAACCATCTCTGAGGCATTTTGGAAACAAAAATAACAATTTAAACCAAACTAACCAAGGTAATGATAATTATCTCAATATAAAACTATATTCTGACATTTGTCATTATTATTTTGTATCCCAGACCCCTGTTAGAAAAGAAACACCTGAATTCAACATGTCCATATAATGTATTTTTATGATGAACATTTATGTTTATGTGGCATAAAAAGGGGAAATAAATCACAATTAATATCTGTATTCACATCAGATATTGGCCAAATTGTTATTTTAACATAAACTATGCCTCAGAATTCCTGGATCGACACATCTATAATGAATTTTACTCTGGACCGGGGATTAAAATAATTTAGCAGCGGGATACATAGACCAGAAGAAACCCCCCCTGCCCCCCTTACACCAGTCCATGGCTAAAACTGTCTTTTTAATAACAGATGTGAGGTCAATACAGCAAGCTTATGGCCAAAACACAATCTAATTTAATCTAGTTTACATTATCGTTCTGTGTGATGACAGTATTTTCCATCTCTGAAGCATTTTAGAAGCAAAGATAACAATTTAAACCAAACTAACCAATGCAATGATATTTATCTCAATATAAAACTATATTCTGACATTTGTCATTATTATTTTGTATCCCAGACCCCTGTTAGAAAAGAAACACCTGAATTCAACGTGTCCACATACTTTTGTCCACATAGTGTAGTTGATGGTAACCTGAGTGTGTCCGTTTTTGTGCAGTATCCTGAAGGACCTGTTGCGTGTGCAGCAGAGTATCGGCTACTGTCCACAGTTTGACGCTCTGTTTGACGACCTGACGGCCAGGGAACATCTGGAGCTTTACACTCGTCTTCGTGGTATTCCATGGAAAGACCAGGACAGGGTGAGTCACACACATTCACCCAGTACGTTTCCATCTGGCTGTTTTTAATCACATTTGTCAATTGCCTGTTTTAAAAGAAATCCCACTGGCATGCTGGAAAATAGAAAAAAAAAAAAAACAACTACAAATATGAGTTAAAGCTTGGGAGAGGTACCTAACGGCCTTTTTCCGCGTTGTATATAATGTTTGTGTATTTTACATTTGTATATTGTAAATTAAGAATTGATTGATTGATTGATTTACAGTGTCTGAAAGTAAATATGAGTTGAGAGATAGATGCAGATTATGTTACAAAAAGCTAAAAAAAGAAGTTAAAAGAAGATGTTTTTTTTTTAAAGGGGTTCAACTGTAGAATAGTGCTCATTTAAAACTTAAGCAATGTATTTTCTTTGTTATGTTCAAAGAAGCATTATACGCATCTATATTTGAGAGTTACGGCTGTAATTGAAAAAAAAAAAAAAATTGTAGCTAATCACTACCAGCTATTTTGGGAATGTCCAACAATCAAGTCATTCTAGTTGAACATCCACAATTGTTTGGAATCTATATTTAAGACCACAATCCCATTTGATGCTTTAACACTGTATATGGGAGCCATGACGCTGAACATTCAAACTAAAGGAGACAAATATTTAATGAGAGTACTACTTATTGGGATGAGAAAAGCTCTGGTAGGGAAGTGGATATAACCAGATGCACCACAACATGAAGACTGGTTAAAAAACCAATCTATGAAATCTATGTAATGGAGAAACTGTCTTTTACAATAAAAGTAAAACAGGATAAATTTATGGAAATGTGGTCAAAATGGACTGTATATATCACCTCATTGAGGGCAGATTTAACTTAAATGGAAATGACAAGTTATACCTGAACTGGTTGAATGAAGGGGAGGAGAAACGTGTGGTTTTTGGAATAAGAATAATGAAAAAAGGGGAAAATGTGACATCTTTATGTTATAATTTATGTTTAACAAAGGGAAGATTTACTTTAGGAACAGTTGTTTTAGTTTAGTTTTTTTCTAAACAGAGAACATATGGAATGTGCGTATGTTAAATTTCATGCTTTAATATTGTTGGTTTTTCAGACATGGTATAAAAATATGCTCAGTTGTCTGTTGTAGAGTATCTTTCCAAATGAAAAAATAAAATTATATATATTGTTTTGTTTTGTTTTGTTTTTTACCTCCACTAGGAGGTATTGTGATCACTTTGCTTTGTGTGTTTGTTTGTTTGTTTGTTTTTTAGCAACTTTACAGGAAAACTGTTGCAACCATCTTTACCAAATTGTCCCCACAGATAGGCCTAGGCGCTGGGACCAACCCATTAAATTTTGGGCCAAGTAGGCCAAAGTTCAAGGTCACAGCAAGGTCACAAAATCTCACATTTTCCTATCTCTCATCATTGAGCAATATTTGAAAATTCATAAACAAATTCAAAACGACTCCGATTAGCCTCCAATTTGATCCACCCGTAGCTTAGAACAATATCTTGTATCTGGCACAAAATTGTCCACATCCACTGTGGAATGTGGACTCTGTGGACGTTTACATTCAACATTGAAAATCCCATTTACCACACATTTTTCATTAGAACTCAACAAATATTGATTGGAATTGAATATAATTTGACATACACATGACTGGTACCAAGCTTCTACTTTTTCTGCTGTATGGAACAACCTGGAAACTGTTGAATTTAAAAAGAAATAGTCGATCCACACATGCACACTTGTTTTGTTTTGTTTTGATTTTTTCTGCTTGGCACCATGTATTGTGTAGTTGAAGCTGTAAAGTAGGTGGACATTGATAACCTTTGATTTTGCCTGAGCCTTTTTCAGTCAAACTGTATTATTTCCTTCTTCTTCTGCTGTTTTGAAATGCATATATGACTGAAAATAAACTATGACTATGACTATATAGGATACACAGTGCTACTATCACAGGCTGACGTTTGCATTTTCTCCACCAGGTGGTGCAGTGGGCCTTAGAAAAGCTGGAGCTGTCCAAGTACGCTGACAAACCTGCAGGCACTTACAGTGGAGGAAACAAACGGAAGCTCTCCACTGCCATCGCTCTGATCGGATACCCCTCACTCATATTCCTGGTCAGTGTCAGTGGGTGTTTATGAACATTCTACTTCAGTTTATGGACTTTACCTGAAGATTTGTTGGAGGTCTGTAGGTTCTCTCAATGTTTCAGCCACCTGTGTGTATTAAATATTGAGTTGTCATATCTCTACAAGTCACATTTGAATTAAAAACCAACAAAAACACAAGGATCCATGCTTGGTAGCTCTGATTCTAACACCTGAATGGACAGGACGCTCCTCAGTGACGGTAAACTCTGCATTTGACCTGTTTTTTGTTTTTTTTTTGTAATGTCTTGTGTGCTTTTCCAGGATGAGCCCACCACTGGAATGGATCCAAAGGCCCGGAGGTTCCTCTGGAATCTGATCCTCGACATCATTAAGACTGGACGCTCAGTGGTTCTCACGTCACACAGGTCAGACCTAAGATGACGTCACTTTATAATGACAGAACAGATCATTGCTGTCTGAAAATTAGCATAGAAATGTATGAATACGGATTTTTTGGTCTTACTGACACAGACGTCTGTTTTAATGTTTTGCTGATGAAATACTGTGTTTCAGCTGAGGTTATTACTCATCATTTGCCAATATTCTTACCTTAGTCCATCCAAATTATCCATGGTGTACAGTTCACTATCAGTAGACCACACTGAAAGGCCCTCATGCCCTTTTACACCTGCCTTAGGCCTCCAGTCAAGCACTGAGGGGCAAATATCTCAGCTGTAAACCTGGGTCTTACTGTCATTTAACTGGAGTTTATTTATTCACATTTAGAATGAAACTATAAGTAATCCCAAGATAGAACCATGGGGCACACCAGAAGATACAATAGATTACAGAATTAAATTCATGGATGGCCTTGGCTCCAAAATGAAGCCATGTAACTTAAAGTGTAATACCACTGATGACCACTAGATGGTGCTAGTGGTGAGTGTTGTATTATTTCACTGTATGATTTGAATGCTGCTAAGTCACCTTTTTTCATTCCAGTCTCATTTGTTTTACTTGGACCCTTTAATAAAGGATCTGATGGTCTATTTGTAGTTTTTTTCTCCATTATTTATTGATTTATCTATTGGGGACAGTGCAGTGAAACAGTGGACATATAGAGCATCTGATGTTCTGCACAAAGAATATTTTTTTATTTATTTTACCTTTATTTAACCAGGAAAACCTCATTGAGATTAAAAATCTCTTTTTCAAGAGTGTCCTGGCCAAGACGGGCAGCAGTACATTAAATAGTTACAGACAGACTTCCATACATAAAACGAATACATAAAAAGCCCATAGACATGTCAAACCTTCCGAAGTCAACTCAAAAATTGCTCATGAAATGTAGACAAAAGTGCGTCAGGTAAAACATCTGCAGCCAGACATCTCCCTCTCTAAGTCACACAGCATCCTCTTAAAAGTGTCCAACGAAACCAGATCCTTCAGTTTCAGGTCTTTTTGTAGTTCATTCCAGGTAAATGGGGCCGCAAACCTGAAGGCCTTTTTCCCCTGTTCAGTTCTATTTATGACATTTAGCTAATTTGCCATTCCTGAGAAATATATTTACAATATAAACAACAATAGGATAAAAACAGTATATGAAACCTTGTCTAATGCACATAGAGAGGTTGGATGTCACCCATATTGATGTTTTGTCAGACTGACCCTTTATTATAGAGAACTTATGATTCATAGGGACCACTTTTGCTCTATTTGCATGTATAATTAAAAAATGTATCCCCTTTCTCTTTTACAATATATGTGGTTATATGCAGAATTAAAGCCAATCTGCTAAATGGTACAGTGATTTTTTTTTTTTTTATGGGTGGGAAGCGGGGGCTGGAGACTGTTCTTGTTTGTATTGACTCATGTCTGTAACATATTGTCTGTATAGTCTCTGCATAAATACCAAAAAAAGACTTTGAGCAAAAAAAAAAAAAAAAAAAAAAAAAAAGAAGATAAAAACAGTGTATAAACAAACAATATAAAAGCCAATCTGCTCTCAGGTCAAATAGAAGCTTTTAGAGTTCGTTGGATGTGACAGATTATTATGTCATAGTCTTCCTTTTTGATTCTCAGCCACATTAAAAGACATTTCTACCAGATTCTTGTTTACCATCTTTCATGTGCGTCATATGTTTGTATTTTTGCGCAGTATGGAGGAGTGTGAGGCTCTGTGCACCCGACTGGGCATCATGGTGAACGGCAGGTTCAAATGCCTCGGCAGCATCCAGCACCTCAAGAACAGGTCAGTAGGAAAACGTCAGCGCTTCACCGAAAACACCTGACAGTCAGCTTTAACCCATAAAGGCCCAAACATCCACCATTCACCAAAAGCGTCTACTGATCTAAACTGTTTAATACCTGTTGATCCACTAATCCCATCAATACATGTCGATAATTGGTGTAAAATGCAATTTTTCATCTTTTCATGGTCATCAGATATGACCCATTTGGACGTTCAGTGGCTCTGTAGTTACCATGGAAACACCGCCATCTTCTACAACATTGATTCACCAGTAAAACCCATGGAGTTGGATCAATGACAGTGAATGGACACACTTGGTTTACGTTCAGTTATTGATATATTTGCTAAAAAAAAGTTACATTTTCTTCATTTTTCTGTTTCAGATATAATAAACTTCAACTTTAACCTGAGCTTTTATGAACATTTACATGATCAGGAAATGAAAAATAAGAAAATACTTGATTTGCACTGAAAATTTGCAAAATACACAGAATAGTATTACAATAAATGGTGATAAATTACTTAAGAAAGGTCAACTATTGAAAAAAATTAATTTGGGAACTGCCACAAAAGTCACATTGGGTCGTTATGGATTAAAGTCTCTGATTTATACATGACAGTCATCTACATCATGCTGAATTGTGGAGTTAAACTTTTTTGAATTTTGCTCAGGATCTTCTGATGGTTCAAAAATTGTGTCTTGATGACTGGATTTTTGTATTTATGGTATAACATGGAACAATTAGAATATTAATATTAACTACAGTAAGTTTCAGAAAGAAAATTCACAGTGTTACACAAATAGAGTTGTAGTTTTACCTGTATGACAGAATTCATTTTGAATCAAATACTGTATTTTGGATACATAAGCAGTATCATATTTATCAAATATAAAGAGCAGCTGCTGGTCTCAGACTGCTGTGTTTAGGTCACCTGGGAATTTTGACAACTCTCAACATATCAGTATATTTTATACAAATATTGTGAAAAAATTTCTCAAAATGCTAGGACTTTATTTGTTTCTTCATTTATTAGGTTCAGTTTCAGGTTATTTATAGTCATAGGTGGATTTGTTTTGCAGTTTCATGATGATGTCCTTTAGACACATAACGTGATACTGAAACTTTTCACGGTGTAATAAAAGTTGTCCTAAGGTCATAAATCAGGACATAAGGATAAGAGAGAGATGGGTCAATAAAAAATGACTTTGATAAAAGATGAAAATAAATAAATAAACAAGAAAAGCACTCTGAGAGCGCAGACCTCTGCCAAGAGAGACCTGCCCCCCCATCACTACCAAAATGTAATCATTTCTTCCTTGTGCCAGTATCAGCGTTTCCTGAAAATTTCATGAAAATCCGTCCATAACTTTTTGAGTTATCTTGCTAACAAACAAACAAACACGCACGCACACACACAAAGCAAAGTGATCACAGTACCTCCTGGCGGAGGTAATAACCTCTGGTCTAAGACCAAAGTTACAACAAGTTTAAAAAAAAATGGCTCATAAAGTTGTATTATTGTTACATTTTAAAACATGAACAAACAAGGAAACAAAAGACATAAAGTCAAAAGCAGACAAGCACTGGTACAGTTCATTATTACACACATTCTCTCCCAGTGTTTTTCTCTTTGGTCTTTCTTCAACAGGTTTATTTCTTCTTTTACATGTAGTGTATATAACTGATCATCCCTTTCGTCCACATTATGGGGTTGATTTTATTCCAGCAGTTGGTTCACATCAGCTTTATATGACACCATGACTTTATTCTTGAAATGTCAGACTCTGGTTTTATCTGGTTCCAGATTTGGGGACGGGTACATGATCACCGTGAGGACCAAAAGCAGCTCCAATGTGAAGGAAGTGGTCCGCTTCTTCAACAGAAACTTCCCTGAAGCTGTGCTGAAGGTAGGTAGAAGCTGCTGCTCTTTGGAAGTTTTCATCCCAAACATGCAACATCTGACTCTTTTAGAAACCACTGCCAACACACAACTGGAATCAGGCCTGGCCCTGTTCATGTGGGGGCCCTAGGCAAGACAAGCTGCCCTAAGCAAGATCAGTTGCAAGACAAGTTTTGATATGAATGAACAGTTATTCATATCAAAAGAATTTATTGTTTTACTGTCACTATATCGACACAGTGACAGTAAAACAATAAAGACTGTAATAAATATTGACTGACTTGACAGACTTAGCTGGAATTTGTATCCTGGTCAGGGTGTTCCCAGTTTCTGATGCAGTCACCACCTGTCAGAAAGGCCATAAGGGGCTGGTGAAGTGGCAGGAGGTTGGCACATCTAAGACGACTCATCTTAAAAGGGTTAAAAATCCCACTAATCTTCTTACTCTGGGGCCTGTACAGCAGTGGACTGGGCCTGGAGAGTTAGACAGTGACTTAGGACGTCATGGCGGCACTGCATTAGATTGTAGCCGAACACTAAAAAGACAGTGCTCAAACACTCTGCCAAGCTACCATGGAGCATTTGTTGTCATTATGTTTTCATGGTAAAATGGATTTCACATTACCCTGAAAGAGTTGTTTTGTTTCTTCTTCAAGTTTTTTCTTCTTAATCGTTTCATCCTGGGTTGCCAGGTTTTCATTACAATCACCGTTTTCACTGTTTTGCGTTGCCAGATCATCAACAAATTAAACAAGAAGAGCACTCGGAGAGCGCAGGCCTCCGCCAAGACAGATCAGAACATAACCTCCTTGGCGGAGGTAATAATAGGAGACTACAGAGTACTGCTCATGTTACAACAGCTATTGAGCTTATTGGAAATCAAAATATTTGGCTACGCTTTCATTACAATGAGCAACAAACAACCATAGCTAACAATATTCACTACATGCTCTTCTTGGATCACACACACTCTCCCCTGTTTTTTTGACAGATCTTATTACAAGGTCCAGTTTTAAAATACCAGAGAATTTTTCACAACATTTTCAATCAAGGCAGAACCAGAGGATGTAACTGTATTTATTCCACATGGTTTTCTCCACTGTCCATCCAGTATTTCAGTGGTTTTACATGTTGAAATTTAGCTTTTTGAACAAAAATCAAGACATTTCATACAAAACTTCTATGTTCACGCCAAGATTGAGACACTGTTGTTTTATGTAGAGATAGTGCAGAGAAAGTGCATTTGTATGTCCTCATTCGGTATCAAATGTTCTTAGATCAAATTCCTCTTGCATTTTCATTCCTTTTATTTTCATTTTTCATACTGGTCCAAAGTGCTGACATGTGTATATAGTCTCTCATATCTTTCTTCGTCTTTCAACATGACTAGTTTCAGTATTGCCTCTGAATTGTAAAAGTCTAAATAAGTCAGATTGTGGTTTTTGGGTAAACTTCAGCATTGGCAATTTTAGTGTTAACCCAATACCAAACATTTAAATTGAATAATATACTGTTTATAATGTTGTATTTAAGTATCAATGTTTGTCCCATAGGTAGATTCCACCACTGGTTATAAAGGATTCATTTTTGCTTTGCGTGTGTTTGACAGTGGTCACATGATTAAGATTGTCATTATAGTGGTGGTGTTGTGGTTTATTAGTTTAAAAGATTGTGAATGTTTTACAAGTAGAAATAAAATGTCTCATGATTTCAAAGTACAGGGACAATTGAGGGAAGATATTCATCAGATCAGAATACCTCATTAAATTATTGGGTGTTACGGCTGCTCCATTCAAGTACAAAAAAAAGTAGCAGGAAAGAAATGATCAATACAACAGAAAAAGAAAAATATATAAAAATATATAAAGCTCTAAATACATTTGCTTATCATTCATTATTTTACATTTTATTGAATACAGATGGAGATGAACTTTATTGATCCCCAGGGAGAAATTCACAGTTTTCATTAGCTCAGTTAAAGAAACTAAACCAAACATAAACCAGATTTGATAAACAATCAACCAATCATCAGTCTGTGAATGATCAGACTTAGTTAGATGTTGTAGAGTCTGATGACAGTGGACATGAAGGATCTTCTAAACGTCTCAGTCCTGCATCTTAAGAAGTATGGTCGTTATTCGTCCACTGCAGCTGCTTTTATGGTTTGATGTTAGATGTCCTCCACCTTCCTCCACCACAGTCCCCCATGTGTTCAGCTTCTCACCAGATTTTTTCACCGCTTTGTCCAGCTGTTTTGTGTCTTTTTGTCTGATGTTACAGTTGCACTGGCTACAAATGAATACTTAAACATGAACACCATCTTAGTGCAGACGTCAAAGGACTGGAGTCGACTCTGTTTATTTACACAGAGTGAATCTGGGTCTTATTGTCAAGAGGCATCGGAACATATTTGTATGTCGACACCACCTCAGTGTCCACCCGCCTGTGGTGATCAGCTGAGGAGGGGGTTTAGACTTTCTGAAATCCACTAGTATTTCTTTGGTCCTGGAGGTGTTCAGTAGGAGGCACTTTATGAGACTTCAGTTACAGAAGGATTGTAACAGTGTATGGTTTCCTACAGTTCTGCAGGTTTGACAGTGTTAGCATTTTTATATTGTTGAAAATAAACTCATTTTGTTCCTTATTGTTGGTTTAATCAGACTGAACTGTCCCTTTCAGGGCAAACCAGAGCTGCTGCTGTTTATTAGTTTATGGGGGTGAATGATTAACAGGTCGACAGCAGAGTTTATGATATATACTGGATTTATCAAGACAGACAGAGCAGAGACGCCATTACAGGGTGTCGGATCTCCTCGAAAAACACAGACCAGGAGGATTTAACTGTAAATTCAAAGGGACAGAGGTTTGGTGAGTCCTGTTTTTAAAGGATTATTCACATATCTGAGCAAATGGCTGAGAAGAAGATTGAACTATTTGAAAGTTTCCTGAGTTGTCATGTGTGTTCAGAGACGTTCAGAGACCCTGTGTCTCTGAGCTGTAACCACAGCTTCTGTTCAAACTGCCTGAAGGAATTCTGGGAGAAAACTAAGAACAAAAACTGTCCCATTTGTAAAAGAAAATCCTCAAAAGATGACCCAAATATGAACTTCAGTCTGAAAGAACTGGCTGATTTATTTGCTGGGAGACTGAACGTTGGATCATCTGAGACAAAAAAAGGAGAAAAGAAGGTGGAGGTGGTCTGCAGCAAACATCAAGAAGAACCTAAACTGTTCTGTAAAGATGAAAACAGAGCTGTGTGTTCTATCTGTGATTTTCCTCATCATCATAAACACACTGTGGTTCCTGTAGGAAAAGCAGTTACTGAAATGAAGGATGAGCTGAAATCTGACTTAAAATCACTATGGGACAAGAAGAAGAAATATGAGGAAACACACGAAATATGCAATGAAATAATGAAACACTTAAACAATCAGGTTTTGTTCACAGAGAATCATATCAGAGCAGAGTTCAACAAACTGCACCAGTTCCTGAAAGAGGAAGAGGAGTCCAGACTGGCAGCTCTGAGGGAGGAAGAGGAGCAGAAGAGGAGGAGTGTGATCAGAGAGATGAAGAGGATTGAGGAGCAGATGTCCTCTGTGTCAGACAGTATCTGTGCTGTTGAAGAAGAGCTGCAGAAAGCCAGCGCTCCATTCCTCATCAGTTGTAAAGACACTCAGAGCAGAGCCAGAGCCCAGTGCTCAGTGTCAGAGCCACAGCTGATCTCAGGAGCACTGATCCATGTGGACAAACACCTGGGCAACCTGTCCTTCAGAGTCTGGGACAAGATGAGGGACAAGGTCCACTTCAGCCCCGTCATCCTGGACCCAAACACTGCAGGCGGATGGCTTCATCTGTCTGATGATCTGACCAGTGTGAGACGTGGAGACACTTATCAGCATCCTCCTGATAATCCAGAGAGAAACACTGAATATGCCAGTGTTCATGGCTCTGAGGGCTTCAACTCAGGGAAACACAGCTGGGATGTGGAGGTGGGAGACCATCCTGAATGGATTTTAGGTTTGGTTAAAGAGTCAGCTGACAGGAAGGGAGAGACTGCTGTTTCACCAGAATATGGATTTTGGTGTTTATGGTATGTCAGTGGAAAATACAGTAATGGTGCTGGTCAGACTTTGACAGTGCAGACGAGTCCACAGAGGATCAGAGTTGAACTGGACTATGACAGGGGGGAGGTGTCCTTCTACAACGCTGAAGACAAGACTCACATCTACACTCACACAGACACTTTCACTGAGAAACTCTACCCTTACTTTAATGTTAGAAAGGCTGGTGATGCTGAAACCACTGATATTAGAATCTGTCAGAGTAAAATTTCAGTGACGTATGACATGACTTCATATTAATGCACATAGATATGAAATGAATAAAACATTCTGCCTAACTGAGCAGAACTGAGCAAACAGTGAACAATGATGTGATTTCTAGTGTTTGTTAACCCTCTAAGCATCAAAGCCGCAATATTGCCACAAGCGACATAATTGAATGAAACGGACAGCTTTCTCAAATCTTCATATCAAAGTTAAATACTTAAAAACATTAAAGAACAAAAAACTCAGGCACCTAAAGGCTTAAAGCTCTACCTACCGATGTGGCATTTCTCACAGCACTTAGTAAAAGTTTGAACATGAACAACCCGCCTCCCTCCAAAGCCCCACTCACTTCCCAAGTCGTCAGAAAGCGACGCATGGTCAGAGCCCCATAGCGGCACTTTTTGATGCAGGGGGTACCCCTTTGGGCAGCCTGATAGAACTGCATGTAAATCCCTCAGCGTCGTTGAGCTCTGACGCTTTCCTCTTACCTGATGCACGTGGTGGATGCAGAGGTGGAGGTCCAGCCCACTTTGGCATGTCCATGGACCCCTCCCTCAGTAATCAGACACATCATCCACCTGCCGCGGCTCCTGTTTCATTAGTAGACCCTGTATTTAAGGGTCTGGTCTGTGCAGCGCTGGGTCAGTGTCTTCACTATACCTCATCGCCCAGGCGATGGGCACGCGCACTGTGAACGCGCGGCCTCCGCGAATTTTCTGTGGACATTTGAAGTTTCATAGTCCATACATTTATCATCCTACATTGTGTGATACCATGTACATGTACCTGTTTGAGTCCCACGGTCGCAAAAGCTGAGCTTTGTGCAGACCTGTCTGTTCAGTCCAGTACACCAGACTTCCGGACTTTTATCTCCATCCTTTATTCATCAGACTCCTGTTTGTTCTCCTTAGTTGTTGTTTCTGTTCATAAATCTGTTTATTCCCTTCCACATGTGCATGTCAGTTCTATCCAAACACATCCTAGACAGTAGACTGTGGTCAGTGACAGGAGAAGCAGCACCAGTGAAGCGTCAGATTCAGAGGGACACATGGATGTGGAGACGGAGATAATGGATCGGATGCTGGACGGCCGTAATGGATGATTGACAGAAAGCTCAGTCAGGTTCGGCCAATTATTTTATTCGGACCGACTAAAATGATTGGTCAGACTTTTATCAGAAATATATGAGAATTTAACATTTTTGAGTTTCAAAACCGGGTGGATTTCTTTCACATTTTAGTTTGACACACACTTATTAGGAGCATTTTAAGATGACAAAAGAAAAGTGTAAAAATGCCACATCATACGGTATAGCTTTAATATGTGCATTAATCATTATCATTATTTCATTTGATGACTTTGCATCCTTACTCAATCGTCTTCTTAGACCAAATGGGGTGGGGTTCAGTTTTAGGCAATTTTTTTTTAACAATGATATGTTTGTGCAAAGAGAAACTGTCAAAAGTAATCATTTTATTTCTATGTAAGAAAATAAAAGAAAAGATAATTTTATTTTTGTTATTGAATTTCACCTCGTACTTTTGAAGAGCTTTTTATTGTTAAATCATGCTGTAAATATTAAATGATCAGAAACATTATTATTTACACCCCCTTTATTACCACAAAGGGAAGCATCTACATGTATATGTTGAGTTTTTATTGCCTTTTTCAGTCATAATTGTGTTTTTGCTTTGTCTAATCACTGTTTTTGTAAAGACTGAGTTGTTTGTTGGAGTAGTTTTTTTGATCATTACTTGTTCCATGAAGTAGTTTTCTTTTAAGTATAAAAATAAAATTCTAATTCAGTTTTATCTTCTGCATGTCCTCCTTCACCATATCCATAAACCTAACCCAGACCAGGACCGATCCTGTACAGAGATCAAGTTTGGGAATTGCATCGTAATTTAGTAGAAGTTTTACACCAGATGCCCTTCCTCGCCCTCTTCTTTTATGCAGACTCGGTTCCAACATTAGAAACTAGAGGTAGAACCAGGACTAAAACTGGAACCAGTGGCTGGATTTCTAATAGAACATAGAGAGAATATACTGAACTCTAATGTTTACACTCGAGAAAAACTAGGTTACCTTTACATACAAAGCACAGATGTCACTAAACAACAGATGATAACTATGAGTCATAATAAACAGACTGTTCAGATGACCTTTGACCTCATGTTCTATTGGACAACAGGCTCTGAATAAACCGAGTTCAATTATTAAACCAAGACGAAATCAGATCAAGGTGATAATCTAGAAAAATATAAGAACAACGGCTAAAAAAAAGGTCATTTCTGTCTAAAATTCCTCTGCTGAAACACAAACAAATTCCAGTTTAGACGAATAAACCACCAGTTCTTTTTTTTTTTTTTTTTTTAATTTGTTGCAGGGCGAGGCCGGCAGTAGGCATGGGCAGGGGTGGGGTCACCCCACCCAAATGTCTGTCTCTCCCACCCAATCGAAAGTTAAGGGAAAACGTTTATCCAACAGAAAAACATAACAGACTACACTATTATTGGCTCTTATTTGCGATTGGATGGGCAGCCTACAGCCCACCCTATTCCGTCAGTGATTGGTTGTCATTATTGTTTTGCTTTTCCTGAGTGCTTCATTCGCTCATACAGCAGCTCACAGTCCATTTCTGGGCTGCTGGGAGTTCAACGTCCCTCTTTGGTCTCTTCTGCACCTATCGAGGTCACTGCTGCACCTGTCAGGGTTTCTGTTTAATACCGCGATTCTTTCGATCGGACTTTCACTGTATCTGTGGCTTGTTGATGTGCTCTTTGGCTGAGCATCGTCTCTGGGCTCCTGCAGAGCAGCCGGCCCCGTTGGGCGGCCACTCGCATCACGTTATGTACGCAGACCCTGACCAAAGCAACGCCAATAAAACACACATTGGGCAACACAACACCAGTAAAACACACACAGGGTCTGTCAACTGTTGCCCAAGGAAGGGACAAAAACTGAGTGAGGGGCAAATGATCTCTGTCACTAAATTATATGAATTATTCTAATAATGTTGTCATATTGGTTAAATGTATATAGTTCTACTGACCTTTGAGTCTAAAGTTCAGGGTTTTAGATGAAAAAGAAAGATTTGTTCTCTTTGTCATTTGTCACTTTTCAGATTGAATTTGAATAAGACTTGTGAGATGAGAGGTTTGTGAAATATTAAAAAAATATATAATTTAGTTGTTTTATTTTTAAGTTATGGCCAAGTTTAAGCTGTTTATGCAGTTGTACTATTGGGCCACTTTTCAGTCTGAGTTTGGACAAGAGTAGACTGCCTTCATTTTGTAGAAACTAGCGGCATTGTACCTGTGGTGCCATTGTACAATAGCGCCCTCCCGTGGTACAACAGCAGCATTGCACCTGTATGCCCTCCCATACTGCAACACAGGTCGGACAAAGACGCGCAGGCCGGACAAAGATGCGCAGAACGTCCATTACAGTAGGATTCTGGCCACAGAGAGAATAATTTATTTTATTAGTATTTAGTATTCATTCTTTTATTTTTCAAGCTCATCCAATGGAAAGAAATATGCACTAAGGGCTTTTAAAATCATTTTTATTTTATATTAAAGAGTAAATGAACATGGATGAACTGCCAGACAACTGAATTCTTCTTTGGGGATTAATAAAGGGATTCTTATACTTAAATAAACCGCTTCTTTTCAGTGCCGTCAGGACTGCAATTCAAATTGTCAGTCTTCAGGACACTACTCGGCTTTGCTATCGTCTGTACACACCAACCAAGTTGCCCACCTGTTATTTCAACCAGCCCACCCAAATATGAAAGACTAGAACTGGCCCTGTAGTAGACGCTCATGCTGGATCTGGCAACCCCTAGTCTGGGGGGAGGCGGAGGGGATACCACGCTCTACAGTATTTTGAATGTGATTGCAGTACCAGTTTTGGCCACAATCCTACATACAGCACCTATAAAGGTGTGACTTGAGGTACAGGACAATTTACACCTCAGCAAAAAAAAAAAAAAAAAAAAAGAGCTGGTAGTTTATCTGTCTAAACTAGGATTTGTTTGTGTTTCAGCAGAGGAGTTTTAGACAGAAATGACCACTTTTTATCCATTGTTCTTATATTTTTCTAGATTGTCACTTTGATCTGATGTCCTCCAGGTTTAACGGTTGAACTCAGTTTATTCAGAGCCTGTTGTCCAATAGAACATGAAGTCAAAGGTCATCTGAACCGCCTGTTTATTATGACCCTTAGTCTGTTGTTTAGTTTGTATGTAAATGTAAGCAAACTCAGCTTTTCTCAAGTGTAAACATTAGACTTCAGTATATTCTCTCTATGTTAGTACTGTTAGAAATCCAGCCACTGGTTCCAGTTTTAGTCCCAGTTCTGGTTCTGGTTTGTGCTGTTGGACCTGAGTCTAGATAAGTGAGGAGGGTTTTGTCAGGAAGGACATCTGATGTCAAACAGGGTCCAGGATAGACTGATGGATATGATGAAGAGGACATGCAGGTAAAAGAAGAAGACACAGGAGATGAGTTAGATGGAAGCAGATGATTGGCTGGGATGACCCTAAAGGAGGCAGATGAAAATAATAGTAGAAGTAGATATTAGTTCAGCTAGAACCAAATTTCAGAAAAATATTTCATGTCATTTTTTTTTATTTAATCACTTTCTCAAGCAGTGAAACATTGACAGACAGTACATTATTTCAGTACTAAAAGATTACCAACAACTGAATAATTATTTCCCCTTTATATTTCAAGTAAAATACTTCCTGGAACAATTACTGATGAAACAAACTACTCTGACAAACAACCTAGTCTTGATAAAAGCATTGTTAAAACAAAGCAAAAACACAATTATGACAAAGGTAATAAAAACTCAGCTTATACATGTAGATGTTTCCTTTTGTGATAATAAAGAGGGAGGAAATAATAATGTTTTTTAGTAATTGACAGTTACAACATAATTTAACAATAAAAAGCTCTTCAATAGTATGAGGTGAAATACAAATACAAAAATAAAGTTACCTTTTATTTTTATTACACTGTAATAAAATGATTACTATTGACATAGTTTCCTTTAGCACATATAACGTAAAGAAGACAAACTGAATACCTATCGTTTGTTTAAAGAAGATGGAGAAAGGATGCAAAGTCATTTTGTTCCAATGGATAAACTGCACACATCAACACACATTTTAAATCACATCAGTTAAACAGGATGTTTTACACATTTCATTTCTATGTGCATTAATATGAAGTCATGTCATACATCAGTGAAATCTTCCTCTGACAGATTCTAATATCAGTGGTTTCAGCATCACCAGCCTTTCCAACGTTAAAATAAGGGTAGAGTTTCTCAGTGAAAGTGTCTTTGTGGGTGTAGATGTGAGTCTTGTCTTCAGCGTTGTAGAAGGACACCTCCCCCCTGTCATAGTCCAGTTCAACTCTGATCCTCTGTGGACTCGTCTGCACTGTCACAGTCTTACCAGCACTATTAGTGTATTTTCCACTGCGATGCGCTAAACCCCAGATTCCATATTTTGGTGAAACAAACACCTTTCCCTTTCTGTCAACTGACTCTTTAACCAAACCTAAAATCCAGTTAGGATGGTCTCCCACCTCCACGTCCCAGCTGTGTTTCCCTGAGTTGAAGCCCTCAGAGCCATGAACACTGGCATATTCAGTGTTTCTCTCTGGATTATCAGGAGGATGTTGATAAGTGTCTCCACGTCTCACACTGGTCAGATCATCAGACAGATGAAGCCATCCGTTTGCAGTGTTCTGGTCCAGGATGACGGGGCTGAAGTGGACCTTGTCCCTCATCTTGTCCCAGACTCTGAAGGACAGGTTGCCCAGGTGTTTGTCCACATGGATCAGTGCTCCTGAGATCAGCTGTGGCTCTGACACTGAGCACTGGGCTCTGGCTCTGCTCTGAGTGTCTTTACAACTGATGAGGAATGGAGCGCTGGCTTTCTGCAGCTCTTCTTCAACAGCACAGATACTGTCTGACACAGAGGACATCTGCTCCTCAATCCTCTTCATCTCTCTGATCACACTCCTCCTCTTCTGCTCCTCTTCCTCCCTCAGAGCTGCCAGTCTGGACTCCTCTTCCTCTTTCAGGAACTGCTGGAGTTTGTTGAACTCTGCTCTGATCTGATTCTCTGTGAACAAAACCTGTTTCTTTAAGTGTTGGATTATTTCATTGTATGTTTTCTGTGTTTCCTCATATTTCTTCTTCTTTTTCTTTAGAGACTTTAAGTCAGATTTCAGCTCATCCTTCATTTCAGTAACTGCTTCTTCTACAGGAACCACAGTGTGAGTGTCATGCACAGAAACATCACAGATAGAACACACAGCTCTGTTTTCATCTTTACAGAACAGTTTAGGTTCTTCTTGATGTTTGCTGCAGACCACCTCCACCTTCTTTTCTCCTTTTTCTGTCTCAGATGATCCAACGCTCAGTCTCCCAGCAAATGAATCAGCCAGTTCTTTCAGACTGAAGTTCACATCTGGATCATCTTTTGAGGATTTTCTTTTACAAATGGGACAGTTTTTGTTCTTAGTTTGTTTCCAGAATTCCTTCAGGCAGCTTGAACAGAAGCTGTGGCTACAGCTCAGAGACACAGGGTCTCTGAACGTCTCTGAACACAAATGACAACTCAGGAAACGTTCAACAAGTTCAATCTTCTTTTCAGCCATTTGCTCTGATATGTGAGGTATCCTTTAAAAACAACACTCACCAAGTCTCTGTCCCATTGAATTTACAGTAAAATCCTCCTGGTCTGTGTTTTTCAAGGAGATCCGACGCCCTGTAACAGTGTCTCTGCTCTGTCTAGTCATATCTTAAACTCTACCTCTATACTGTGTTGACCTTCATATCATTCACACCCATATTAAAAACAAACAGCAGTAGAACCGGTTTGTACAAAAGTGTCCACTACCTTCAGACTCAACAACACCTCAGTCTGATCATTCACAGACTGACAATTGGTTGTTTAATAATACTGTTTTTTATTTGATTTGGTTTCTTTCTTTTAACTGAGCTGATGAAAAAAGAGAATTCCTCCCTGGGGATCATTAAACTTCATCTATATCTGTATTCAATGAAATTTAGAATAACAGATGATAAGAAAATATCTTCCTAAGTGGACTTTGGAACTCTTTTACTAATTTGCTTTTGTACTTAAAAAATCAAGACAGACATTTTATTTCTACTTGTAAAACATTCACAATCTCATAAACTAATAAACCACAACACCACCACTATAATGACAATCTTAATCATGTGAACACTGTCAAACCAACAGAAAGCAATAAATAATAATAATTTATAACCAGTGGTGGAATCTGACTAAGGGTTTGGTAAAATACATCCTAATAGTTAATATTACAAGTGTAGTTCCACTGATCACTGTCAGGAGAAGTGGTAAAAATGTGGATTATTTCATTCAAACAGTATCTGTCACTAGGTTGGATATATTAGGCAGAAAGTGAACATGTAGTCGTTGAAGCAGCATGTTGTACAGAGTAGAGAGGTGGGGCCTCTGCACTGCAGACCAGGAACATCCAACAAGACCTTCAGTAGTGCAGATGCTCTGACCCAGTCAGCACTGTTACAATATGGACCATGGCAACGTCAACCAGTTCCTTATGTTGATCATTTTGCTGCTTCAACGACTACATGTTCACTTTCTGCCAAATATATCCAACCTAGTGACAGATACTGTTGGAATGAAATAATCCACATTTTTACCACTTCTCCTGACAGTGATCAGAGGAACTAGACTTGTAATAGTAACTACTGTGATTTATTTTACCAAACCCTAGTCAGATTCCACCACTGGTTATATATGATTATTTATTGCTTTCTGTTTGTTTGACAGTTTTCTCATTATTAAGAATGTCATTATAGTGGTGGTGTTATGGTTTATTAGTTTATAAGACTGTGAATGTTTTACAAGTAGAAATAAAATGCCTGTCTTGATTTTGAAGTACAAAAGCAAATTAGTTCCAAAGAGTTCCAAAGTCCACTTAGGGAGATATTTTCTCATCATCTGTTATTCTAAATTTCATTGAGTACAGATATAGATGAAGTTTATTGATCCCCAGGGAGGAATTCTCTTTTTTCATTAGCTCAGTTAAAAGAAAGAAACTAAACCAAATAAAAAAAATATAACGTGCTCCCACTTGAAAACCCTCGGCCTGACTTATGAGAATCTTCCAAATATTGACCGTCACTGATATATTGATTTGCAATATGTAAAATATTTGAGATTGCAGATTTTTACTGGAATTGGTTTGTGCAATAGATGTATAAAGGAATCCAGAGTTTATCTAAAACAGTCCATACAGTGGTAAAGAATGAATGTAAATGAACCATAAGTAGAAGAGACATAAATATAGAATGAGAAATAATTTAAACTGTTTAGATACTTATCATGTTTTAGATCATGTGAGTTGGTGTCAAGGTCAAGGTTACTTTATTTATACCCGTAGGTAGATTTGTTTTGCAGTCTAGGTGATTGCCGTGGCATTACAACAACACATACATTGAACATGCAAGACAGGTACTTGATCACACTTACAGACAGGACAAAAAGACAGGACAAAAAGTGCAGAGTGTTCCACCATTCATCGGTATAGCAGCATGGATAAGTAAATAAAATAGGTAAGATCAAATAAATAAAAACAAGATGCAATAAAACACAATGAAAACCAGAATAGATAAAAACAATCCGGGATAAAAACCAGGATAAGAACATAAAATTTAAAAATTTAAAAATTTGAAGTCACAATAATAATAAATAGAGCAAAGAAATGGAATAAATAACTAAATAAGTTAGTAAAGTGCAATGTCACTATTTCTTCTTGAGCTCAGTGACGGCGACAGGAACAAAGCTGTTTTTATAACGCTGTGTCCTGCACCTTGGGACTAAGAACCTCCGTCCAGAGGAAAGGAGTTGAAATTCACCTCGTAAAGGATGGGAGTCATTGTTAAGAACTGATGCATCCATCCTCTGGACCTGTTTAGTGTACAGGGAGGCGGGACAAGACTGGGACTCACCAATCAGGCGACTGGACCATCTGACTATTTGATTTAGTGAGTTTCTATCTGCAACTGAGGTCTGAGCGAACCACACCACCAGACAAAAAGATAAAACAGACTCAATAAAGGAACGATAAAACAAAGTTAAAATGGTTCGGTCAGTGTGGAAGTGTGCCAGTTTCCTAAGGCAGTGCAGGCGCTGATGGCCCTTTTTACACACAGATCTGCAGTTTTCATTAAAACTCAGTTTTTCATCAATTATCGTCCCAAGATATTTGTATGATTGCACTTGCTCTATAGTCTGACCTTTAATTAAAGTGACTCTGTGCCTGTCCTGTTTTTTTCTAAAATCAATGATCATATCTTTTGTTTTAGATATGTTCAGGTGAAGGAAGGACTTCTCACACCACTGGACAAAGTCATCAATGATAGGGCCGTGACTGGTCTCCCCCTCTTTGAGCAGGCTGACAATAACTGAGTCATCAGCATACTTAATGATAGTCCTGTTATCATGTTTACTCTGACACATATTTGTGTAGAGAATGTATAATAGCGGTGACAGGACACAGCCTTGAGGTGAACCAGTGGAGGAGAACACTGGGTTGGACAGAACCCTATTCATCCTCACTCTTTGGGACCTGTCAGTTAAAAAATCTAAAATCCAGCCCATCAGGTTTTTACTGATCTTAAACTGTTCTAAAAGCCTTTTAATTAAAATATGGGGCTGGATTGTGTTAAAAGCGGAGGAGAAGTCTATGAATAAAAGCCTTGCAGATGCCCCTTTACCCTCCACATGTTTAAAAATCATGTTTAAAAGAGTCAGTGTGGCGTCTTCCACTCCTCTGTTGGGCCTGTATGCAAACTGCATTGGATCCAGCTCATGTTCAGTCTCCTTTAAAATCACAGTCTTAACCAGTTTCTCAAAGACTTTCATAACTACTGAGGTGAGAGCAACAGGCCTAAAGTCATTCAAAGTTTTTGGACGGCTGGATTTAGGGACAGAGACCACGACAGCATCCTTCCAGAGAGTGGGCACATGCTGTGTCTGCAAGGACTTATTAAAAATAAACTGAAATACAGGACTGAGTTCATTAGCACAGGATTTAATAAGACAACCACTGATGTTGTCAGGACCCTGGCTCTTGTTCATCTTCACAGAACTAAAGGCCTTTCTGACATCGCTCAGTTCAATGGTAAAGTGCTGCGTGTCCTTCAGGTCCTATTTCAGCTCTAAAATGTCTTTACTAAAATCAAAAGAATTAAAACGAACATAAAAACTGTTAAGAGCATTTGCAAAATCTCTGTCTGAATTAAAAACGTCTAAAATGGTCTGCCTGCTGCTCTGGGGATTTTGAAGGCCTGCGATGGTTTTCATACATGTCCATGCAGAACCTAGATTGTTTGCAGCCATCTTATTTTCAAGAGCGGTTTTACAGTGTTGTTTTGCTTTCAAAATCTCAATTTTCAGTTCTTTGGTGGCTGACTAAAGGTCAGAGAGAGCCCCTTCTTTGAAAGCCAATTTCTTGTTCTTCAGACAGGTTTTAACATTTTTTGTGACTCATGGCTTGTTGTTAGGGTACACTTTAACACGCTTACGGGGTACAATCATATCTTTACAGAAAACAGCATAAGAGCTGGTGACATCCACCATGCCTTTTAAGAGTGAATAAGAAATACATGTGAATGACAGAATCCACCAAGTGGGAAAAGTGGAAAAAAGATTTGTCATATTGAGGCTTGATTATGATTTATTTAAGAGAAAACATGTCAAGGAAGTGTAAAGGGTGCGTTTCAAGTTGATTATACTGATATTCTAATTTATCTATGTATTTATTTTATTTTATTTAGTTTTTTGTCTGTAATCTGGCGCCCCCTCCAGCAGATGTTGCCCTCGGTAGCCACTTGTGTCACCTACACCCAGAGCCGGGTCAGACTCTAACATTACATTATTAACATTCACCTTAACATTAGGGTCATTTTCACAGGCTTGAGCAAAATATTGGTGAAAGTTATTGTTGTTTAGTTCCATTTCTCTCACCCATTCCTCCGCTCTATCATCTCCACTGTCAAGCCACAGTGAAGCTGGACAGGAAGTGGGCTGACTTGTCAGTGTGTGGCAAAGTTTTTGGACAGACAGACAGATAGACAGACGGACGACCAACTGATGACAGTACCCTGCGGTCAGTGTGGCCGAGGGTAACCAGTATTATTAAACAATCAATCATCAGTCTGTGAATGATCAGATTGAGGTGTTGTTGAGTCTGAAGGCAGCGGACATGAAGGATCTTCTAAACCTCTTGGCTTGTAATTGTGTGTTGTTTCCTACAGTTCTGCAGGTTTGACAGTGTTAGTATTTTTATATTGTTGAAGAGGCTTGTTTTGTTTGTTATTGTTGGTTTAAAAAGACTGAACTGTCCCTTTCAGGGCAAACCAGTGCTGCTGCTGTTTATTAGTTTATGACTGTGAATAAGTAACATGTCGACAGTAGAGAAGGAGGGTTTAAGATATGAATACACAGAGCACAGACGCCATTACAGGGTGTTGGATCTCCTCGAAAAACACAGACCGGGAGGATTTTACTGTAAATTTAAAGGGACAGAGATTGGGTGAGTCTTGTTTTTAAAGGATACCTCACATACCAGAACAAATGGCTGAGAAGAAGATTGAACTTGTTGAAAGTTTCCTGAGTTGTCATGTGTGTTCAGAGACGTTCAGAGACCCTGTGTCTCTGAGCTGTAACCACAGCTTCTGTTCAAACTGCCTGAAGGAATTCTGGAAGAAAACTAAGAACAAAAACTGTCCCATTTGTAAAAGAAAATCCTCAAATGACCATCCAGGTGTGAACTTCAGTCTGAAAGAACTAGCTGATTCATTTGCTGAGAGACTGAAAATTAGATCATCTGAGACAGAAAAAGGAGAAAAGAAGGTGGAGGTGGTCTGCAGCAAACATCAAGAAGAACCTAAACTGTTCTGTAAAGATGAAAACAGAGCTGTGTGTTCTATCTGTGATTTTCCTCATCATCGTAAACACACTGTGGTTCCTGTAGGAAAAGCAGTTACTGAAATGAAGGATCAGCTGAAATCTGACTTAAAGTCTCTACAGGAAAAGAAGAACAAATATGAGGAAACACAGAAAACATACAATGAAATAATGAAACTCTCAAAGAAACAGGTTTTGTTCACAGAGAATCAGATCAGAGCAGAGTTCAACAAACTCCAGCAGTTCCTGAAAGAGGAAGAGGAGTCCAGACTGGCAGCTCTGAGGGAGGAAGAGGAGCAGAAGAGGAGGAGTGTGATCAGAGAGATGAAGAGGATTGAGGAGCAGATGTCCTCTGTGTCAGACAGTATCTGTGCTGTTGAAGAAGAGCTGCAGAAAGCCAGCGCTCCATTCCTCATCAGTTGTAAAGACACTCAGAGCAGAGCCAGAGCCCAGTGCTCAGTGTCAGAGCCACAGCTGATCTCAGGAGCACTGATCCATGTGGACAAACACCTGGGCAACCTGTCCTTCAGAGTCTGGGACAAGATGAGGGACAAGGTCCACTTCAGCCCCGTCATCCTGGACCCAAACACTGCAGGCGGATGGCTTCATCTGTCTGATGGTCTGACCAGTGTGACACGTGGAGACACAAAGCAGCATCTTCCCGATAATCCAGAGAGAAACACTAAATATTCCAATGTTCTTGGCTCTGAGGGCTTCAACTCAGGGAAACACAGCTGGGACGTGGAGGTGGGAGACTATCCTGAATGGATTTTAGGTTTGGTTAAAGAGTCAGTTGACAGGAAGGGAGAGGCAGGTGCTTCACCAGAATATGGATTCTGGTGTTTAAAGAATCGCAGTGGAGAATACACTAATGGTTGTGGTCAGACCGTGACAGTGCAGACGAGTCCACAGAGGATCAGAGTTGAACTGGACTATGACAGGGGGGAGGTGTCCTTCTACAACGCTGAAGACAAGACTCACATCTACACCCACAAAGACACTTTCACTGAGAAACTCTACCCTTATTTTAACGTTGGAAAGGCTGGTGATGCTAAAACCACTGATATTAAAATCTGTCAAAGTAAAATTTCAGTGACGTATAACATGACTTCATATTAGTGCACATAGACGTGAAATGAGTTAAACATCCTGTTTAACTGATGTGATTATAAATGTGTGTTAATAATAATAATATGTGCACTTTATCCATTGGAACAAAATGACTTTGCATCCTTACTCCATCTTCTTTAAGCAGACGAGAGGGATTCAGTTTGTATTCTTTACGTTATATGTCTGTGCTCAGAGAAACTGTGTCAATAGTAATCAATTTATTACAGTGTAATGAAAATTTTAAAAATCAATTTTATTTTTGTATTCGTATTTGAAGACTTTTTTACTGTAAAATCATGTTGTAACTGTTTGTCAGTAGTTTGTTTCATCAGTACTTGTTCCATGAAGTATTTTACTTAAAGTATATAAGAAGTATAAAAGGACAATAATTACTCAGTTGTTGGTAATCTTTTAGTACTGAAATAATGTACTGTCTGTTAATGTTTCACTGCCTGAGAAAGTGATTAAATAAATAAAAAGCATTTCAATGAAATATTATTCTGAAATTTCACATTACCAAAATAAAATGGTTCTAGCTGAACTAATATCTACTTCTACTATTATTTTCAGTTGCCTCCTTTAGGGTCATCCCAGCCAATCATCTGCTTCCATCTAACTCATCTCCTGTATCTTCTTCTTTTACCTGCATGTCCTCTTCATCATATCCATCAGTCTATCCTGGACCCTGTTTGACATCAGATGTCCTTCCTGACAAAACCCTCCTCAGTTATCTAGACTCAGGTCTGATACCACAAACCAGAACCAGAACTGGGACTAAAACTGGAACCAGTGGCTGGATTTCTAACAGTACTAACATAGAGAGAATATACTGAAGTCTAATGTTTACACTTGAGAAACACTGGGTTACATTTACATACACACCACAGATGTCACTAAACAACAGATGATAACTATAGGTCATAATAAACCGGCTGTTCAGATGACCTTTGACCTCATGTTCTATTGGACAACAGGCTCTGAATAAACTGAGTGCAACCATTAAACCTGGAGGACATCAGATCAAAGTGACAATCTAGAAACGTATAAGAACAATAGATTAAAAAATGGTCAATTCTTTCTAAAATTCTTCTGCTGAAACAAAAAAAATTTCCAGCTTAGACGAATAAACCATCAGTTCTTTTTTTTTTATTTGTTGCTGAGGTGTAAACTGTCCTGTACTTCAAGTCACAGCTTTAAATGTTGGATGTAATTTGAGAAGGTGATACCAGATAGAGAGACACACCAAGACAGTCAGAAGAAATGTCAGTAAATGGACTTGTACAAGCCTTTAAGGGCTTATATTTATCTGAACCCACTTTTATTAGTCTGTGGTTCATCTATTTGTGTATTTGGACCCTAATAGTTCATACAGTTTGAATTTGAACCCTCCAGCTGCAGCAAAACTAGCTTTATATTCATTCCGGCAAAAATCAGGTGGATTTCTACAACCTGTTTTAATTCCTTCTTAATTTGTTACGTTTTATAACTAGTTACATCACAACATTTGCACATATAAGGTCAAGACTTCTGACGAACATTTCTCCGAGTACGACATAATTGTTTGTCAGCGGCAGCGGTTTTTGTAAAAACTGAAAATATGTCCAAACTTTGAGCCAATTACCTAAAATGTTCAGTTGTTGGTTGAACAGGACACAGCAGCACAGCCTGGAGGGGGTGGGGCCTGAAGTGGCTCATGTGCATTTAAAGGGCCAGCGCTCAAAATGACCTTTCTGGTGTCATTACTCAGAAATAGGGTTGAAGATGGACCTGTGGAGTTGAATTAATGAAGAATTCAGACCCAAGCAGAGCATTTACAGATTATGTAGACCACAGGGAAATGTTTGAAAATGCATAATTCCATTTAAAAAAGCATAATATCACTGCTTTAAATCATGTTGTACAGAGTAGAGAGGTGGGGCCTCTGCACTGCAGACCAGGAACATCCAACAAGACCTTCAGTAGTGCAGATGCTCTGACCCAGTCATCACTGTTACAATATGGACCATGGCAACGTCAACCAGTTCCTTATGTTGATCATTTTGCTGCTTCAACAACTACTTGTTCACTTTCTGCCAAATATATCCAACCTAGTGACAGATACTGTTGGAATGAAATAATCCACATTTTTACCACTTCTCCTGACAGTGATCAGTGGAACTAGACTTGTAATATTAACTATTGTGATGTATTTTACCAAACCCTGAGTCAGATTCCACCACTGGTTATAAATGATTATTTATTACTTTCTGTTGGTTTGACAGTTTTCTCATGATTAAGATTGTCATTATAGCGATGGTGTTATGGTTTATTAGTTTAGAAGATTGTGAATGATTTACAAGTAGGAATAAAATGTCTGTCTTGATTTTGAAGTACAAAAGCAAATTAGTAAAAGAGTTCCAAAGTCCACTTAGGAAGATATTTTCTTATCATCTGTTATTCTAAATTTCATTGAATACAGATATAGATGAAGTTTATTGATCCCCAGGGAGGAATTCTCTTTTTTCATCAGCTCAGTTAAAAGAAAGAAACTAAATCAAATAAAAACCAGTATTATTAAACAACCAGTCATCAGTCTGTGAATGATCAGACTGAGGTGTTGTTGAGTCTGAAGGCAGTGGACATGAAGGATCTTCTAAACCTCTTGGCTTGTAATTGTGTGTTGTTTCCTACAGTTCTGCAGGTTTGACAGTGTTAGTGTTTTTATATTGTTGAACAGGTTTGTTTTCTTTGTTGTTGGTTTAGTAAGACTGAACTATTCACTTCTGTACAAACCAGTTCTGCTGCCGTTTATTTTAAGATGGGTGTGAATGATGTACAGGTCGACGCAGTAGAGAGGGAGGGTTTAAGATAGGACTAGACAGAGCTGAGACGCCATTACAGGGTGCTGGATCTCCAGGAGGATTTTACTGTAATTTCAAAGGGACAGAGGTTTGGTGAGTCTTGTTTTTAAAGGATACCTCACATATCAGAGAAAATGGCTGAGAAGAAGATTGAACTTGTTGAACGTTTCCTGAGTTGTCATGTGTGTTCAGAGACGTTCAGAGACCCTGTGTCTCTGAGCTGTAACCACAGCTTCTGTTCAAACTGCCTGAAGGAATTCTGGGAGAAAACTGAGAACAAAAACTGTCCCATTTGTAAAAGAAAATCTTCAAAAGAAGATCCAGGTGTGAACTTCAGTCTGAAAGAACTGGCTGATTCATTTTCTGGGAGACTGAAAGTTGGATCATCTGAGACAGAAAGAAGAGAAAAGAAGGTGGAGGTGGTCTGCACAAAACATCAAGAAGAACTTAAACTGTTCTGTAAAGATGAAAAGAGACCTGTGTGCTCTAGCTGTGATTTTCCTCATGATCGTGAACACACTGTGGTTCCTGTAGGAAAAGCAGTTACTGAAATGAAGGATCAGCTGAAATCTGACTTAGAGTCTCTAAACAACAAGAAGAAGAAATACAAGCAAACACAGAAAACATACGATGCAATAATCCAACACTTAGAGAAACAGGTTTTGTTCACAGAGAATCAGATCAGAGCAGAGTTCAACAAACTCCAGCAGTTCCTGAAAGAGGAAGAGGAGTCCAGACTGGCAGCTCTGAGGGAGGAAGAGGAGCAGAAGAGGAGGAGTGTGATCAGAGAGATGAAGAGGATTGAGGAGCAGATGTCCTCTGTGTCAGACAGTATCTGTGCTGTTGAAGAAGAGCTGCAGAAAGCCAGCGCTCCATTCCTCATCAGTTGTAAAGACACTCAGAGCAGAGCCAGAGCCCAGTGCTCAGTGTCAGAGCCACAGCTGATCTCAGGAGCACTGATCCATGTGGACAAACACCTGGGCAACCTGTCCTTCAGAGTCTGGGACAAGATGAGGGACAAGGTCCACTTCAGCCCCGTCATCCTGGACCCAAACACTGCAAACGGATGGCTTCATCTGTCTGATGATCTGACCAGTGTGAGAAATGGAGACACTTATCAGCATCTTCCTGATAATCCAGAGAGATTCACTGAATATTTTGATGTTCATGGCTCTGAGGGCTTCAACTCAGGGAACACAGCTGGGACGTGGAGGTGGGAGACCATCCTGACTGGACTTTAGGTTTGGTTAAAGAGTCAGCTGACAGGAAGGGAGAGACAGGTGCTTCACCAGATGATGGATTTTGGTGTTTAGTTCATGACAGTGGAGTATACAGTAATGGTGATGGTCAGACTGTGACAGTGCAGACGAGTCCACAGAGGATCAGAGTTAAACTGGACTATGACACGGGGAAGGTGTCCTTCTACAACGCTGAAGACAAGACTCACATCTACACTCACACAGACACTTTCACTGAGAAACTCTACCCTTATTTCTTGGTTGGAGAAGCTGCTGATGCTGAAACCACTGATATTAAAATCTGTCAGAGGAAGATTTCACTGACATAGAGTATGACATGACTTTATATTAATGCACATAGAAATTAAATGAGTTAAACATCCTGTTTAATGGATGTGATTTAAAATGTTTGTTAATGTGTGCAGTTTATCTTCTTTAAACAAACGAGAGGGATTCAGTTTGTATTCTTTATGTTATATGTATGTGCTCAAAGAAACTGTTTCAATAGTAATCAATTTATTACAGCATAATAAAAATAAAACATAGTTTTTTGTAGCTGTATTTCACCACGTACTATTGAAGAACTTTTTATTGTTAAATCATATTGTAACTGTTAACGACTAAAAAACATTATGATCACAGAGGGAAACATCTACATGTACAAGCTGAGTTTTTATTACCTTTGTCATAATTGTGTTTTTGCTTTTTTTTAACAATGCTTTTATCGAGACCAGGTTGTTTGTCATAGTAGTTTGTTTCATCAATAATTGTTCCAGGAAGTATTTTACTTTAAATAGAAAAGAAGTATAAAAGGAAAATAATTACTCAGTTGTTGGTAATCTTTTACTATTGAAATAATGTACTGTCTGTTAATGTTTCACTGCTCGAGAAAGTGATTAAATAAATAAAACTGTAATGAAACATTTTTCGGAAATTTCACATCACCAAAATAAAATGGTTCTAGCTGAACTAATATCTACTTCTACTATTATTTTCAGCTGCCTCCTTTAGGGTCATTCCAGCCAATCATCTACTTCCATCTAACTCATCTACTGTATCTTCTTCTTTTACCTGCATGTCCTCTTCATCATATCCATCAGTCTATCCTGGACCCTGTTTGACATCAGATGTCCTTCCTGACAAAACCCTCCTCAGTTATCTAGACTCAGGTCTGACACCACAAACCAGAACCAGAACTGGGACTAAAACTGGAACCAGTGGCTGGATTTCTAACAGTACTAACATAGAGAGAATATACTGAAGTCTAATGTTTACACTTGAGAAAAGCTGAGTTTGCTTACATTTACATACAAACTAAACAACAGACTAAGGGTTATAATAAACAGGCGGTTCAGATGACCTTTGACCTCATGTTCTATTGGACAACAGGCTCTGAATAAACTGAGTTCAACCGTTAAACCTGGAGGACATCAGATCAAAGTGATAATCTAGAAAAATACAAGAACAATAGATGAAAGGTGGTCATTTCTGTATAAGATTCCTCTGCTGAAAGACAAACAAATCCCAGTTTAGACCAGAAAACCACCAGTTCAAACCCACAGTGTCCTGAAGGCAGGACACGGAAGAGGGGTGGGAGGGATGGGAGGGGTGGGAGGGGTGGAGGTGTCACCAGCAGTGCTGATGGCTCTGTGGGTGAGGCAGGTGTAAACAAGTGGTTCCAGGCTCATCATACCCTGCCCCCCCCCGCACACATTGTAGCTTATTTTGGCATCGATCCAGCTGATGTCATCATGTCTATGCATGTGCTGATGTCAGCATATCAATTGTCCTTATATATGTGCCAAGTTTGAAGTAACTTGAAGCAACATTTATGTTTTTATAGACTTTTGAAATTTTGCCCATTAAAAATAAATGGGAAAAGAAAAAATATTTTAAAAAATTCATACAAAATTTTAACTTTGACCTATGTTTCCCAAAATGTAACCACATCTATTGTGGGTCATTGTCAATGTATAAACCCAATTTGGTATAAATTCAACAGTTTTGCTGCTACAGGCATGGGAAATTTTGCCATTATTAGAAAACGGGGAAAAAAAGATTTAAAAGATTCATAAAAAATTGAAACTTTAACCTATTTTTCCCAAAATGTATTGACATCTATTCTTGGTCACTGGCAAGTTATAAACCAAATTTTGTATGAATTCAACCAATAGTTTTGCTGCTAGAGTGTTAATAATCAAAGAAACTAGAAAAGCACTTGAAGAGAACAGACCTCCACCAAGGCAGATCAGACACCCCCCCCCCCCCCCCATCACAACTAAAATTTAATCAGTTGTTCCTTGTGCCAGTATCAATATTTCCTGAAAATTTTATGAAAATCTATCCATAACTTTTGAGTTATCTTGCAAACAAACAAACAAACATGCAAACACACAAAGCAACGTGACCACAATACTTCCTGGCGAAGGTAACAAACGGAACCAAAAACAACACTCTTTGCCTCCCCTTCTTGGGGTGGGGTAAAAATGTCTGTGAGGGAGGGGCACTGATGATCTTGCTGGCTGCAGAGGCATCACAGCCACCATACCACACACTGATGCAGACAGTGCTCCAGTAGAAGGAGTGAATTTGAAGATTAAAATATCAACTGAGAAAACTGAACATAAAAACACGTGTCCACATGTATTGATGATTAGTGGTTCAGAGGTTTGTAAACATTTTCCATCCTTTTAGCGGTTGTTTAGGTCTTTTAGGACTAATCGGCCCGTGGTCACATTTACAGGAGCGTCACCACACCAAGGTCCAGTACCAGCTGAAGTCTGAGCGGATCTCTCTGGCCCAGGTCTTCAGTAAAATGGAGCAGGTGGTGGAGGTGCTGGGCATCGAGGACTACTCCGTCAGTCAGACCACACTGGACAATGTGAGTCACTTTACTGATCTAATGAGGGATGAAAATAGAAGTGTGTCTTCATCTAGGTCTGGTAACCCCCAACTGAAGAACGCAACAAACCACTTAGACATCTGAACACCTTCACATTCACACATTAAATCACAATGAAACGATGAAGTGTTTTTATATGTGTTTTTAATTTGATAAAATGTGAAAGTGGGCCTTTAGTAATGCATTGAAAATTAATAAAATGTCCACATACTCACAACAAATGTAAATGCAAGTAAGGATTTATTAAAACAGTATTGTGGCCGTTCAGTACTTAATTATTTATCATATATTCTCCTGAGACCCAGGAAGTGTCAGGAAAGTACAAGTTTTGGCTTTTTTTAATTAAATATTTGCCTACATTGGAAACATCATGATGCAACAGTTCTTTTCAGATGCATTTTTAAACATTTTTATGGAGTGTCCTTTGCGGTGGACAGTTTTTTTTGTTTTTTTTTTTGTTTTTTTTTTTATAAAGCTGTGAAACTTGTCCACAGAAATGATCATTACAACCTTAAATTAATAAATATGTTGCATATCTTTCCTACTAGTGATGACATATAAGATAGGTTGGATAAATGTAGAAAATGCATACTTCTTCAGTGTCAGGATACTCTTCCTGGTATTTATGAACAGAATATTTACTTGTGTTAAAAGTTTGCAGGTTTGTGTGTAGTTCCCACACAGGAGTTCTTCATGGTCTTAATCAGGTGAAAACAACTCAGCTGATTAGTTATTTTAGAGGTAGATCTGAAGGAGGATCTTTCACCCAATGTGGGGCTCAAACCCACAATCTTGAGATTAAGAGTCTCATGGTCTACTCACTGAGCTAACTGGACTGGATTATACGAAAAAATTCATTAAAATTTCTATCATGAAAAACACTTTTATCTCAACACTAATTGCTTCTATTTCTTACTTATCTTCTTACCTTTATTTCTTACTGTATTTAGAAAAATACCAGAAACTTTAAATGTTTTGGAAACGTTACCGCTTCCATCTTAAATAACAAACTGACCCTTGTCGAAGAAACGCTGCCATTTCATCATCAAACTCCATCTTTACATTTAGATCTGAGTCCAGTGGAGAGAACAACAGTATAACTTCTGACTCACTACTCCCTCTAGTGGTCACACAAACCGGAAATAACTCCAGTTCATATCTCTACAATCCAATTCACTGGCGTCTTTGCCAGAATTTCACAACTCTGTTCTAAACACAAATGATAATTTTAGGTCATTTTTTAAATATATTTGAAGATAGAAATACTTCTGTGAGTGACTGGCCACTATTTCACTAAAAGGAAATTACTTCTTTTTTTTGTGTAATTGAGTTTTATTTTAACTACTTTATTGATTTTCCTCCAAGTGGAATGATGTGAGTGGCTGGTGTCAGTAGTCGCTTTTCCATTGACCCTCAAATTGCACAAATATAACTTTTGCATAAAAATTTACCTAATGGAAAAAATGACAATTTCGCCAAAACTCTTGTTTTTCCATTAAACTTTTTTGCACTGGTAAGAAGTGGTTTTCCAGGTGTAGCGCAATTGGTATATCAGGCAAAACTGCAGTGGAAAGACCTTTTTCCACAACTAGAGTCATATGAATAAAAAAATAAAAATGGATGTTGACGGACGTTACAACAAGTGAAGAAGGAGAGTTTTAAAAGAAACACGGTGCAGTATGTGTGGACACACCAGGAAACCGTTCATTTTTTAATTTAGTACAAGATAGAGGGATGATATATAATAATAATTCATATATTTGTAAATCAACACCATATTTACGTTCATCTCCATGTTTATGGAATGACTTCTCGTGTCATCTCGAGATAATAAATACAAAAAATCATCACATTTGTGATTTAATGGAAAAACCGACATTATGCATTTATGTTTTTTCAATATTTAGTAAATATCAGTAAAGTTTTGCACAAATGTTCAGTTGAAAAGCGACTAGTGATGCAGTGTGTGTGTCTAGTGAAAGTTAATAAGGAAACTGGTGGATATTAGTGTGTGGTAGTTCACATCTTTTGCTGATAATTTAGAAATGTGTAGCTCCAAAGACTACAGACTATGTATTTCATTTAAGGAAAAAAAAATTCTTTTTTTGGTAGTCTGTATCTCTTGTAGCCCATCTGCAGTACCTCTTTAGCCCACCAGGGGGTGGCAGCCCACTCTATAGGACAGGGGTCTTCAACTAATTTTAGTTCAGGGGCCACATTCAGCCCAATATGATCTAAAATGGGTCAGACCAGTAAAATAATGACATATAAATGCCAACTCCAAACTTTTCCCCTATGTTTTAGTGCAAAAAAGTAAAATTAAATTAGGAAATACTTACATTTACAAGCTCTCCTTTAAAAAAAAAATGTTGAAAACCTGAAATTTTAGTGTAGTTTTACAGATCACAGTTGTTCTACAAATACACAAAACATTTATTAGAATTCAGACTTCAGTGCAAAGAATATGAATAAAAAAAACAAATATGACAGAAAATAAGAATAGATCAAATATGAAATTACAAAAAACTAAGAAGTAAAATAAGAATAGAATAAAAAGTAGAATAAAATAAAGCTACACATAAGATATGAAGACACAATATTGACAGTATGTAAATCTATGAAAGTCTATAAAAACGAATATTCAATGAATATTTTATTGTTATTGCAAGAACAGAGAGTTTTGCATGAATTGCAGAGGATTTTTGCACAAACTTGCTGCACATAATTGGAAGTGATTGCATGAGGATACATTGAGGGAAGTGATTGTACAGGAAGAAACACCAGGTATTAACAGGCAGAATGGAATTTGGATTTTTCATTATTCATAGATCACTGTGTTATTATTTTACTGGTCTGACCCACTTCAGATCACATTGGGCTGTAATGAGTTTGAAACCCTTGACTGTCATTGTCTTCAGTGTCGTTTTTGGGCCGGACCGGACCCTTTAGTGGTCCAGTTTTGGCCCACAGGTCTTATGTTTGACACCCCTGCTGTAGCATATCTTCATTATAATGAGACTCAGTTAATGAAGAAAGTCCTTTTTCTTTGCCCAGGTGTTTGTGAATTTTGCCAAGAAGCAAAGTGACAACCTGGAGCAGCAGGAGGTGTCGCCCCCCGGTGGAGGACAGTCGCCCCTGCAGCGTATCCTCAACCTGCTGAAGTCTCGGCCGGCCAACACCGAGCTGAGCGCTCTGATCAGCGAAGCACCAGAGGAGCTGGAGAGCGACGACGACGAAGGACTCATCAGCTTTGAAGAGGAACGGGTGAGTGGAAAGTCACGGACAGATATGGAAGACAGCGGCTCAGGATAAGATAAGATAAAATAAAATAAAATAAGATTAAATAGGATAAAATAAAATGAAATAAAATAAGTTAAGCTAAAATAAAATAAAATAAAATAAGATTAAATAGGATAAAATAAAATGAAATAAAATAAGTTAAGCTAAAATAAAATAAAATAAAATAAGATTAAATAGGATAAAATAAAATGAAATAAAATAAAATAAGATTAAATAGGATAAAATAAAATGACATAAAATAAGATAAGATAAGTTAAGATAAAATAAAATAAAATAAAATAAAATAAAATAAGATTGTTGTAGAAGATGACTGTGTTTCCATGGTAACTACAGAGCCTCTGAACATCCAAATGGGTCATATCTGATGACCCATTTGTATTTATCCCAGACCCCTGTTAGAAAAGAAACACCTGAATTCACCGTGTCCACATACTTTTGTCCACATAGTGTAGATTAGCCTGAAAATGAGACCAGGGAGGAATGAAAAAGTTGAATTACCTTATTTAATTATTATTTACAGTCAGAGCATGAAAAATATTTGAGGAATTTAGACGTAGACCATATAAAATCCTAGTCATGGATTAAAAAAAAACTAAATTAATATTGACAGAAATTTAAAAAAATAATAAATAAATAAAACAATCTCTGAGGCATTTTGGAAACAAAGATAACAATTTAAACCAAACTAACCAATGCAATGATATTTATCCCATAATATAAAACTACATTTATACCATTAGTCATTATTGTTTTGTATCCCAGACCCCTGTTAGAAAAGAAACACCTGAATTCAACATGTCCACATACTTTTGTCCACATAGTGTAGATTAGCCTGCAAAATGAAACCAGGGAGGAATGAAAAAGTTGAATTACCTTATTTGATGATTATTTACAGTCAGAGAATTTGAAATATTTTAGAAATTTAGAGGCAGAACTTTTAAAATCCTAGTCATGGATTAAAAAAAAAATGTAATTAATATTGAGAGAAATCATCATCAACGGGACATCTTACAGCTACAGCTCTGACGTGTCCCAATATTTTTGTCAATATAGTTTATAAACATCAATAAAAAAATAGTGAAAACGAGAAAAAATGAAGAAAGTAGATGGTTAGCTGTGGTAGAAAATTATAAATTACAGTCAGAACACAAAATATATTTTAGAAATTTAGAAGCAGAACACTTAAAATCCTAGTCATGGATTAAAAAAAACTAAATTAATATTGAGAGAAATTAAAAAAAAAAAAAAAAAAAAAAACAATCTCTGAGGTATTTTGGAAGCAAAAATAACAATTTAAACCAAACTGACAAATGCAATGATATTTATTCCATAATATAAAACTACATTTATAGCATTAGTCATTATTGTTTTGTATCCCAGACCCCTGTTAGAAAAGAAACACCTGAATTCAACATGTCCACATACTTTTGTCCACATAGTGTAGAATAGCCCGAAAATGAGACCAGGGAGGAACGAAAAAGTTGAATTACCTTATTTGATGATTATTTACAGTCAGAGAATATGAGATATTTTAGAAATTTAGAGGTAGAACGTTTAAAATCCTAGTCATAGATAAAAAAAATGTAATTAATATTGAGAGAAATCATCATCAACGGGACATCTTACAGCTACAGCTCTGACGTGTCCCAATATTTTTGTCAATATAGTTTATAAACATCAATAAAAAAATAATGAAAACAAGAAAAAGTGAAGAACGTAGATGGTTAGCTGTGGTAGACAATTATAAATTACAGTCAGAACACAAAATATATTTTAGAAATTTAGAAGCAGAACACTTAAAATCCTAGTCATGGATTAAAAAAAAAAAAAAAAAAAAAAGCAAGACAAAATCATTGCTGAGAGAAATAAAGTAAAAACCATCTCTGAGGCATTTTGGAAACAAAGATAACAATTTAAACCAAACTAACAAATGCAATGATATTTATCCCATAATATAAAACTAGATTATAACATTAGTCATTATTATTTTGTATCCCAGACCCCTGTTAGAAAAGAAACACCTGAATTCAACATGTCCACATACTTTTGTCCACATAGTCTTTTTATTTACAAGGTAAAATTAGAACCAGGGCTCCAGGAAGTGGCTTTGATTTGTGTTGTATGTGTCATCTTTACTGACCTGTGTGTGTGTGCGTGTGTGTGTGCGTGTGCGTGTGCGTGTGTGTGTGTGTGTGTGTGTGTTGGGCAGGTGCAGCTCTCCTTCAACACCGACACTCTCTGCTGAAACTGACCCACAGTGGGAGCAGACAGAGCTGCTGATTTCAACCCTGACGAGGACCAAACCTCTGCACCGTGGAACGTAGAACCGCTAGAACCACAGCCTCCCACAGGTTCTGCCCTGGGTCAGCCTGGGCTCTGACCGGGCCCGGGGTGCAGACTCCGCAGCGGGGACGCGTGTTCCGGAATGTTTCCATATTTATTTTTTTGAGAATGTGTCCAGACGGGGTGACTGGTAAAGGGTGTAGGCCTGGGTGGTGGTCCGTGGGCGTGGCTTTGAGGGGCCTGGTGGATCCGGAGGCGGACCTTTGTTTCTGTACCAAACTCGCCCTGCCTCGACAGCATGCTGTGATGTAAAACACTCTATTTTTCTGTGCCAAGAAGAATGATTTATTTTGGATATGGAAGCCCCCCCCTCCCCTCCCCCCGCCCCCGCCGCCGACTGATGTGTGTGGTTTATTTTGCAATAACAGAGGATTTCGTCAAACGCGCTCGTGGAGGCGTGGACGCGCCTGTCTTTAGTGATGTCAGCGACACAGACAGAATGTACTGGCCGTGGTTCTGGTCCGGATGGTGCCTCCCTTCTTGTTTCGACACCGTACATTTGGTCTGTTTTTACCTGAATGTTCTTTTGTGCTCTTTACATATCGTATGCTATGTAGACAAAGTATGTGGACACAGTGGATTCAGGTGTTTCTTTTCTAACAGCGGTCTGGAATACAAAACAGTAATGATAAGTGAAATAATATAGTTTTATATTGGGATAAATATCATTGCATTGGTTAGTTTGGGTTAAATTGTTATGTTGCGGCCAAAAATGCTTCAGAGATGGTTTGGACTTAATTTATGTCACCACTGATTTTGTTAATTTTTTTTGGGTTTTTTTTTTTTTTTTAATCCATGAGTATGATTTTAAATATTCTGCTTCTAAATTTCTAAATTTTGTCCATGATGATTTGTACAGTGGCCCAGAGG